>NW_024545266.1:0-200620 GCF_900519145.1 Ustilago hordei | reverse complement strand
GAAGCGCTCGGATGATACCACTAACGAGTCCGGAGATGGGGAGGAAGAGGAAACGTTAGAGATTCAGCTGGATTTGGAAGATTTGCCCTCCGTCCTTCGTGGTGAAGAAGGTGCAAGCTTGGAATCAAAGTTGCAGAAACAGATTTCAAAGGTGCTCAGTTCGAAGATGCTGCAACAGTACGGATCGTCAGACGCTGAAGACGGAGAGGAGGGGAAGCAAAAGAAGGAGAAGCAAAAGAAGGGGAAAGGCAAGGGTGAGACACCAGACGAACTTGCCAAAATGTACAACAAGCTCATGGCCGGTGTCAATGGCGCTAAAGAGATCAAGGGATCGGGCAAGGTAAAAAGGGCAAAGGCGCAGCAGGGAAACAACCTCGTCCATTGAGAATGGAAAAGGTGGGTGACAGTTTGAGTGAACGCGTGAAGCGGTTCTACGATGCCAAAGAGCGAGAAGAAGGCGGTGACGGAGGCAAGAAGAAGGAGGCACCGCCTATTGCCGAGCACTTGGAGCTTTGATGGGACTCCTTGTTTTGCGCTGTTAATGTTTAGCTTCTGACTCAGATGGTGGGCGTGCTTGTGGTTTGTGCCGAGTTGATCCATGTCGAGTTGATTCGTGTCGAGTCAGATGATCCAACGTCACAGCCATGTCTGAGTGTAAGAGTTGTCACGCCATCTTCCGAAGCTGACAACGCTTTGACATGGTGTGTTGCGCTTGCCCTGCCGTAGGTCTGATTTGGTATGGAATGGTGGTTGAAAAAAACGTTGCGTGCGATCGTATCGTAACTCGTGTCTGTATATACATGGCGTGTCGGCGTCAACTGCTCGCTGTGCCTTTTGTGATGATCGTCCGGCTCTCTCGATCTATCCCCTCCTCTCCACTTCTCCATCAATCTCTTCTTCCAGCTGCTTCTTAGACGTACTTGCCAAAGAACGGAATCAAACTCTGAGCGATGGTGAAACTGAACACCAACTTTGGTCCCACAACCACACTTTTGGTGTCAAACCCTTGAAAAACGCACTGAAACCTTCATTCTTTACCATCTCCTTGATGATTTGCACACCTCCTACCTTGCTTTCAAAGTTAGCATTCTGTATTCTGGTCTTTACCACATCAAGCGGGGCGGCTACGGTGATGGAAGCGACTGAACCGCCGATGGAAGCGAAGAAGTTTTGGGTCCAGGTGGCATCTGAGTAGTTTTTCACCCGAAAATGTACTCTTTTGTGAATGCACTTCGCCGAACAGTGCGAATGAGCCTGGAGCGTTTCGGGGCTGCGGTCCAACCCCATCCGCGGTAAAGGTTTACGTTTTCGTCGGCAAGGATGCGCAAGAAACCCCTGGATCGGAATGCCTCGGGGTTGGTCTGCCTCTTAATCTTAAGTACGTCTAGGGGTAGAAGTACGATTTCTCCAATACCAGTAAGCGAGCCAGCGGTAGCAGACATGATACTCTTTCCTGCTCGTTCACCGAACAAGTTATCGAATGACTTTTTGTGGTTCGAGGTAAGGTAATCGTTAAAGTAAGGTTGACCACCGAACTTGTAGATTCGTTGAAGCACTTTGTATCCTGCAGCATAACCTAGACCGGGGAAGAGGGAGAGGAATTTGGTGGAGACGTTGGCGGAAGCTTTGTCTTTGAATACGATTTGAGTCATAGATAGACCCGTGGTTTTATTGGACATCAGTCTTTTGGCGACTGTGTCGACAGGGTGGAAGACGAGTAGTTCAGCAATGCCGGATAGACCCGAGCCGAGAAGTCGGGCTTGGGCTGATTCACGCTTCATTCCTGGAGGTGGCGACATTTCGGCGGTGAGATGATAGGAAGGGGTGGGTGAAGGTTGGTGGTGTGAAAACGAGGAAGCAAGGGGTGAGGGCGATGAGGAGATGGAGTGAATGTTGCCGAGTCAGAGACCAATGCACGGCCGCGTGAGAAGAAAGTCGGCAGCCAACGGGCGAAGAAAAAAAAAAAAAAAAAAAAGAAAAAAAAAAGTCGCTTTTTTGAGACGCGGAAACGTGAAATTATTGCCCGCACTCCTTACCCTTAACCAGTGGTTGGCGCTTCGATTCTCGATAACGTTGGATCGGCTCCTCCCAAAAAATCCCGATAACAAGTCCGAGCGATTCCGGCTATCTCACTTTTTCCTTTAGGGGGTATCAAAGTTTTTGCAATTTTAAAAACACGGGTTTTTTCGAGAGCATGTTTTTGGAGGGAATTTGAACCCCCCCCAAGGAAAAGCAGGTTTCCAAAAATGCAATGAAATCATATGGCCGATAAAATACGTAACCTAACAGTGGTCATGTTACTTGTCACTCTCATTGCTATTACCCATTGCTTGCTTATATCTTGCTTTCCTCTTCACACAATGCACTCAATGTAATGTTTCATATGGTGGTGAGAAGAATTGTATTGAACAGAAGAAGAGAGAGTGCCTGTCAGATCGAGAATGGTTGTGTCAAGACTTGCTCCTGTCTCTGAGCTGATGCACTTTGAGTCATGGCAATGTAGTCCACAGTAGTCCTCTCATGACGTCGAGACAATGCAGTAGTGTCTTCCTCATTGCACCCAGTGGATCTGAACAGCACCTGGAACAAACCCTCTCAAAGATCATGTGCAGCAGAACTTCAAAGTCTTGACACTGCATACTGTGACATTCCTTGTGTTGCAGTGGCAAGATCCAGTTCGTATTCCTGCTGATTTGTGCATCTTGTCCTCCTGAGCTCTTGTGTATCACTGGCATCAAGTTGGAGGCTTTGAACAACCTCACTCACCTCATCCTCAGAGAAAGAGGGCAACAGCAGGTTGGCAATATCAGCAGGACGGTCATATTGACTTGCAAAGGTGTGGGCAACAATGCAGGCTTGGATCATCTCGGCAGCAGTGATGTGGTCCTTGAAATGGTAGATGTTACCACAATAGCCTGTAAGGCACTGGAAGCGGTTCTTCAGGTATGCAATGGCATGTTTGACTTGTACTCAGACTCAAGAGAGCATGTAGTTGAAGTGTCAAAGGTCTTGACTCTTGTCAGCAGCAATGTGAGAGAATGGTCCAACTGTGAAGGCAGAATGGCCATATCCACCATCAACCCAGATGAACTCACCTTCATCAAGGTACAGGTGAGGCTTCTTCAGGATGTTGCTGCCTGAGGCCCAAACCTTCGAATCCTGAACACTGCCAGGCTGTCCAACAACTGATTTGACAATCCGAAGTGAGTGTGGCAGGATCACCAGTGCTACATTGATGCTGGGGAAGCCTTTGTAGCAGAAGTGCTCTTGACTGAGCACTCCTGGCTTCCAGGCAAGAGGGATGTGTGTGCCATCCACCACAAGCCAGCCCTTACCCCACTCTTCAACCCCAGTTGTATTGTGCACCCAGGCAGAAGCATGTTGTCTCTCTCCCTCTGAAGCAAACTGCATGACCTCATTGTTTAGCTCGAGGAGGCCAGCAACTGTGTGATTGGTGTATCCAACAATGCTCCCAACACCACAACCACATTGCAAAGCAGCATCATGTTCACCACCTCCATTTCCAGAATGGCCAAGTCTGTACAGAGCCACTGAAAGAATCTCTTGCACTTTGTTGAGAGACATCACACCTGAGCTGCTGTAGTTCCACCAGAAAGCCTCTGTTTGCTGGAGTCGGATGGCGAGATTGTTGAATGCTTCAGGTGACATATGAACAAGTCCATGATACATCCTATGATTGCTTGATTCATACCTGTTGAGAAGGTGGATAAGCTTATCAGCACAGCCAAGAGGAGTGCAATGTGTGATTGTGTACCTTTGCTTGCATATGAAAGTGTACAAGCAGACAAGGTGTCGTGAGAGCAGAATTGGGTCGCCATCATCGTCCAAGTTGTTGATGTCAGTGCTGCAGGAGTGCTGCACTCTGTCAGTGTTTTGGATGACCTCTGCAGGTATAGAGAGCTTGAGAGTGCAGACAATGTCAGTGAGAATTACTTGCTTGTTGCTGTAGCACACCATGGCTGGAAGGAGGAAGGGAGTTGGAGAGGGAGCATGGAGAGGGGGGATGGAGAGGGGGGATGGAGAGGGGGGATGGCAGCAAGAGCGATGCCGAAAGGTTGCAGAGTGGAGTGGTGGTAGTAATGGAAGAGGTGTGAGAGTGAAAATTTTTGTTTAAATGCTTTTGAGCTCATTATGTGACTGTGCTGCACATCATTTTTATTCACCTCATACTTGCACTCTACAGAAAAACACTCAGAAATGACTTTGCATTGAGACTGGATGATAGTACATGTAATGCTACAAGACAGGAAGATTGAATGAAGAGTCTGTGTTATTGTTGTTGTTGCTGGTGTTCTGATGAGCATCCTGTTTGACACTGGCCTGAGAAGCAAGGAGGTGCACCATCTCCATCACCATTTCATGATCACATGCATGAACACATTCATCGCGCTCTTTCTCCTCCCTCTCGTGATGCAGGTGCATCTCCTCGCACTTGGTATGCTCAGTGTCATGGGCCTGGATGCTCAAGAAGCAGGAGGGTCACTGGTTCATATGGAAGGAGCACAGGTATCGAAGATCTAGTTGATACCAGTAGAGAGCATGGTCGTAGTGCAGTCTCCATGGAGACCATGGACTCCTACAGACTCACATGCAAAGGAGGACCGAGCCCATATGCAAGGAGGGCCAGGCACAGCCATGAAGAGGACCAAGCTCAAGGAGCATGCAGATGGTTACCACTCAGGGGCTTGAGAGACAAGAGTCAAAGGAACTGTCACCGGTCAAAAGAGAAGGAGCAGTGTATAGGACACTAGCAGGCAGGTCCTGAGGAAGAGGAGCAGTGTCGAAGGAGTTGACACCAGGTCATGAGGAGGAGGAGCAGTGTCGAAGGAGTCGACACCACTCAAGAGGCACAGGGGTGCCAAGTGTCATGGGCCTGGATGCTCAAGAAGCAGGAGGGTCACTGGTTCATATGGACGGAGCACAGGTATCGAAGACCTAGTCGATACCAGTAGAGAGCATGGTCGTAGTGCAGTCTCCATGGAGACCATGGACTCCTATGGATTCACATGCAAAGGAGCACTGAGCCCATATGCGAGGAGGACCAGGCACAGCCACGAGGAGGACCAAGCTCAAAGAGCAGGCGCAGCCATGAGGAGGACCAAGCTCAGATGGTTACCACTCAGGGGCTCGAGAGACAGGAAGTCGACACAGGTCATGAGGAGGAGGAGCAGTGTCGAAGGAGTCGACACAGGTCATGAGGAGGAGGAGCAGTGTCGAAGGAGTCGACACCACTCAAGAGGCACAGGGGTGCCAAGCAGGAGAGGCCCCTGAGCAGTACTCGATGAAGAAAGTACCCTCTGGAGAGAGAGCAGGAGCAGCATCGCTGGCGATGCTGTGAAGAGGTATATAACCATGCTTTCTCATCATCATAGGTCGAGTGGATCCCCATCCACTCTACTCACCATACAACTAGTCAATACTTTAGAAACACAAGTACTCATTAGTTACAGTCAGCATAGCAGCAATCTATCAAGGTTGCTCCTCATCGTAGTGTGTGTGTTGTATCACCACTACCTGACGTCCGAAGGCGCCCATAGCAGGTTAGCGGTCCGGATATAGATAGAACCGAAGGCAGTAGTCCACTGCGGTCCGGGGATCACTTCAAAGCATCAAGTCAACACACTGGACACTCGTGTTGACGCCACCAACCTTATCACCAACACCATCAACCTCATTATCATTGACATCACCAATCTTATCATCAACACCATCAACCTCATTATCATCGACATCACCAATCTCATCACCAACACCATCAACCTCATCATCATCAACACCCACACCAGACCTTGGTGTCATCATAACACTGATATTGATTGTGCCGAGCTACCCCTGAACGGAGTGTCCACAGAGGTCAGCCGAAACCTACGATAGTATATACAACAAACGCCACCTGCTGTCACTGCACAACTTGATAGTCACCGAGTATCTCGAGACAATAGCTGTCGCACAGTTTGATAGTCACCGAGTATCTCGACAGACCGACCTGGGTTTCAGGCGCGAGACCCCTGACATTAGAGTGGATCGTTCAAGCAGCTCCTCACGATCACCATGATGGACCCAGACCTCAACAATAAGCTCGATAGACTACTCACTCTATTGGAAGCACAGCTAGAGCTTACCAGACAGGGTCATCGAGAGGAATGATTACAACGAGCTCAACTGGGTAGGGAGGAGACAATGGACCTCTCTCACTCGGAAGACCAAGCAGGAGGAGGAGATGAGTCTATGATAGGAGACCCACATACTCCTACTCCGGCTCCACGACCAAGACGATCAGTCTCATTCAACCTGGATGAGCAGGAGGACATCAACTACGAGAAGTATGCTTCACCTACTGGGCCAAGATATGTCAAGACTAAGCTGGACCCCTACAGCAGGACTAGGACGGATCCTTACCCCCTGGACCACGAGGAGGATACCAGCATCATGGCAGAGCTTAACCGGTCAAAGCCCATCGCCACCCCCTTTCCAAAGTTCAATCCCCGAGACATGGAGATCTTCATTCTAGAAGCCGAAGCATGGTTTAAGTTCAACCAGGTGTATGAGCAGTCTAGGATGATCAATCACATGGGTGCTCAACTGGAAGGGACAGCAAGAGAGTGGTGGACCTCCAAGCTCCGTATTGATAGAGCTAGAGAAGGAAGGTTGTTCAATGATTGGCACTACTTCACAGAGCGACTGTTAGAGCAGTTCAACCCACGCAATGCTAGGATGGAGGCATACAACAAGCTGTTGGCTCTCAGACTCACAAGTGATGCTCCTGGTGCCGCCACACGTCATGTAGAGCGGTTCAGAGACTTGGAGGGACAGGTCAACCTAGATGACAACGAGCTAGTGATTGATCTCTTCAGAGGAAGTCTCACTCGCAGCATACAGGAGAAGTTTGAGAGGAATCCACCTGGGAAGAGATGGGAGTGGTATCGAGAGGTTGAGGAGATCGATCGACAGAGGATGCTACTACAGCAGTCCTCGGCTAGACACTCACTTCCAAATGCCACGTCACCTCCACTAAGAACTGGGTCT
The DNA here is from genome assembly GCF_900519145.1 of Ustilago hordei. Lineage (NCBI taxonomy): Eukaryota > Fungi > Basidiomycota > Ustilaginomycetes > Ustilaginales > Ustilaginaceae > Ustilago > Ustilago hordei. Next base: position 193,573 of record NW_024545266.1, on the reverse strand, counting down.
CGGCCAAATCAAAGTTCGATCCCCATCCGACAACCCACTCAACCTTATCCAGCTCGATCACCATCACAAGCAACTACACAAGCAACTATACAAAACCTAAACCGACCCCTTCCTCATCATCCCACCCAACCCTCGAAGCAAGGAAGCCCTGCTCCATCAGGTATCAACACCTGTCATGTATGCAAGGGTATCGGCCATTGGGCCAGAGACTGCCCCAGCAGGAGGGTAGACCCTCTTAGCTCTCGACCCATGGGACCAAAGGTTATGGTCACCACAGCAGACCCCTTCGAGGAGGCCACCGACTCAGGAGATGGCCACACAGGCAGCACTGAGACGGGTGACCCCGAGGCCATGGACCTCAGCTCATACCAGCAACCCATGGACCCCGATCACGAGGAGGAGCACAATGATGATGACGACGAGGGAAACGTCAGTGGGGTGATGCACTGATGGCATGCATTGCTCTACAAACCTCCTCGCCATCACTCTGTATATATCAAGATTGTCAAGTATGTTTCTCTACCAGTGGAGGCAAAGCAGTACTGGAGCTCTCTGGAATGGTTCAAGACCATCCTGCTCGGATACTAGCTGATACCGGTGCTAGTTTGTCCATAGTCTCAGATTCTTTCATTAGTAAGTACCAAATACCCACAAAACCCATAAAAACAAGATCGATCCATGGTGTCACCGGGCACCAACTCTCCATCAATAGTTCTGCGAGCATGCAGGTATCTATTGGTACACACAATCTGGGTGTGGTCGAAGCTTCAGTGGCCGACACTGCGGACTATGACCTCATCCTGGGGTTCACTGAGCTACGGAGGCTCAAACCCACCATACAATGGGATACGGGCCAGCTGGAGTTCAAGACTCAGGAGCAGGACCGACTCCCTAGGAGACCCCCTGAAGCAGCAAGAGCAGGGGACCTAACCATGAGGAGACCAACCCTTCATGGTAACAAGTTTGTCTCAGCAGAGCGCATACTACGAGCAGCTCTGGAAGATGGACCCATAGGGTTCATGCTGTTAGAGGAGCCACCATCATCACTCCCAGCCTTTGGTTTTGTACCTACAGGCGCAGACAAAGGAGTCGAGATGGAGGTGGAGGTAGATAAGGTGGTGACGGCTGCAGACATACCAAAGCCATACCAACACCTGCGAGATGTGTTTGATGAGGTGGAAGCAGACAAGCTGCCCCATCATACCGAGCATGATCTCCACCTCGAGTTGATAGAAGGAGGGAAGCCACCTCAAGGGCCCCTATACCTTAAGGGACCCAAGGAGATGTCCGAGTTGAGGAGATACTTGGATGAGAACCTCGAGAAGGGGTTCATAAGACCATCGAAGAGCCCGGCACGATCACCAGTGCTCTTCGTACCAAAGAAGGATGGAGGTCTCAGACTCTGTGTGGACTACAGAGGTCTCAACGAGATCACTGTCAAGAACAGGGCACCATTGCCCCTCATCGAGGAGCAGCTGTTCTTACTCAGGAAGGCAAGGATCTATACCAAGCTAGACCTTAGAGCAGCATACAACCTCATCCGGATTGCTAAAGGAGATGAATGGAAGACAGCTTTTGGCACTCAGTTGGGACTCTATGAGTACCTAGTGATGCCCTTTGGCCTAGCCAATGCTCCGGCTCACTTCCAGTCATTCATCAATGACATCTTCCAAGACATCATTGGGATATATGTGGTAGTATACCTAGATGACTTCCTGATCTTCAGTGACACTGAAGAAGCACATGTGAAGCATGTCACTGAGGTCCTCGCTTGCTTAAGGAGCAACAGGCTCTTTGCTAAGCTGTCTAAGTGTGAGTTCCACACCAAGACAGTTGAGTTCCTGGGGTACATCATCAAGCCAACGGGCATAGAGATGGACCCAGAAAAGGTGCGCACTGTCAAGGAGTGGCCAATGCCAGAGTCAATCCATGACATCCAGAGGTTCCTGGGTTTTGCCAACTTCTATCGAAGGTTCATAGCCCACTTTGCTCGCATAGCCAAGCCCTTGACAGCACTGGTAAAGCCTATAGAACGGTTCAAGAAGTTCGAGCTACCAGAGGAGGCCCAACAGGCCTTCCACAAGCTCATCCAGGCCTTCACATCAGCAGGAGTGCTTCAGCACTTCGACTACCACCTTCCAACAAGGTTGGAGACTGATGCAAGTGACTTTGCTATAGCAGGAGTACTCAAGCAGGAGCATGAAGGACGATGGCATCCAGTGGCCTTCTACTCTAGGAAGATGTCTTCTGCCGAGAAGAACTATGAGATCCATGATAAGGAGCTCCTAGCTGTGGTCGCCTGCCTCACTCAGTGGCGACACATGCTAGCTGGACTACCGAACCAACTGGTCATCCTCACTGACCATGAAGCCCTCAAGTACTTCAAGTCACAGAGACGCATCACAGGTCGACAAGCTCGATGGGCAATACTACTAGCAGACTTCGACTTCATATTGCAGTATCGACCAGGAGACAAAGGTGGTGAACCCGATGCTCTCACCAGAAGGACAGACATGCAACCAGCTGGTGAAGAGCAGGATCACAATGTGAGGCAACTACTGCCTCCTTGAGTGTTCAAGGAGACAGCAGACCATGACTCACTCCTAGTGGCCCCCATGATCTCGATGGAGTCCATAGCATCAAAAGGTCTCAGAGACCTGGTCAAGATCTTCCAGCCCTTAGACCAAGAGCTACAGGAGATACATAGGACGAAGCCCTTCGAGGTCAGGGACAACCTATGGTACAGTGGAGGAAGGTTGGTTATCCCCAAAGTGATCATGCCAGGGAGGACCAACAACCGACACTCAAGGAGTGCCAAAGAGGTAGATGGACAGTCTCTCTCTGTAGAGCATCTGCGATTCATGGTGATGACCCAATGCCATGATGGTATTACTGCTGGACATGTAGGAAGAGATGCTACCATCAAGGCAGCTCAACGACATTACTGGTGGCCAAACATGACAGCTTGGATTGCAGACTATGTAGCAAGTTGCCCTGTATGTGCTAGGTACAAAGCTCCTCATCATCATCCATATGGTTTGCTACAGCCACTAGCAACACCAGACAGGCCCTGGGGCTCCATATCCCTCGACTTCATTGAAGGACTACCACCATCAAAGAAGTATGACTCCAAGACCTATGACTCTATCCTAGTCATCGTCGACAGGTTAACCAAGTTTGCCATACTAGCTCCAACCCATAAGACAGTCACAGCCAAACAGACTGCAGTATTGCTATATGGACACATGGTTAGACTCTTCGGATATCCAGATCACATGGTCTCGGACCGAGGCAGGCAGTTCATATCAGGAGCATGGAAGGCATTTGCAGAGCAAATGGGTGTGAAGCACTCACTTAGCACGGCCTACCATCCTCAAACTGATGGTCAGACAGAGAGAGTCAATCAGGTCATAGAGCAATATCTCAGGATGTACTGCAACTATGAGCAGAATGACTGGGCCAACCTGCTGGACACTGCAGCCTTTGTATACAACAACACGGTCCACAACAGCATTGGTGTCTCACCATTCTTTGCATGCTATGGATGGAACCCCAAAGCTCATCCTGACATCCCTCAACGACTAGGAGTCAATGATCCAGGTCGCTTCGAGTACCTCATGGATGGAAAGGAGCGTTGCAAGTACCTCCAGGAGCAGATCAGAGAGGCACAACGTAGATCAGTAAACCAGTATAACAGGAAGCACAAGGACATCGAGTTTAAGGTGGGTGATATGGTCTATATCAACCGACGAAACTGGAAGACAAGGAGACCCACACCCAAGTTAGACACCCGGTTTGCAGGACCCTACCCAGTTCAGGAACGGGTAGGACGCCGAGCTTATCGAATCACATTGCCAGCAAACCTTAGGGTGCATGATGTGTTCCATGTCTCCATGCTCGAGCCAGCAAGAACAAGTTCTCTTCCTCAACGTGCTGAACAGCCCACCATACCATCACTTCCAGATGAGGACCTCGACTTCGAAGTCGAAGCACTCATCGACAAGCGTTCACACAATGGGACTACGGAGTACAAGGTGTTGTGGAGAGGGTACTCAGAGGAAGCTGCTTCATGGGAACCAGTAGAGAACCTCAACTGTCCCGACCTCATCCAGGAGTATGAGGTGTCGGAGGGGGGACGAGTGAGTAGACAGAGTGGAGAGAGGAGGAGAGAACAGGAGGAGTAGAGAGAGGAAGAGGAAGGAGGATGACGTTGAGAGAAGGAGGAAGGATGATGTTGGCGATGTTGTCAAGGAGGAGGAGTCAGCATGAACCAGACCAGAGCATGCCTCGACGGAGCTCGGCTCTTAAGAGGGGGGTAGTGTCATGGGCCTGGATGCTCAAGAAGCAGGAGGGTCATGGGTTCATATGGAAGGAACACAGGTATCGAAGACCTAGTCGACACCAGTAGAGAGCATGGTCGTAGTGCAGTCTCCATGGAGACCATGGACTCCTATGGACTCACATGCAAAGGAGGGCCAAGCACAGCCACGAGGAGGACCAAGCTCAAGGAGCAGGCACAGCCACGAGGAGGACCAAGCTCAAGGAGCAGGCACAGCCACGAAGAGGACCAAGCTCAAGGAGCATGCAGATGGTTACCACTCAGGGGCTCGAGAGACAAGAGCCAAAGGAACTGTCACTGATCAAAGGAGGAGGAGCAGTGTCGAAGGAGTCGACACCAGGTCATGAGGAGGAGGAGCAGTGTCGAAGGAGTCGACACAGCTCAAGAGGCACAGGGGTGCCAAGCAGGAGAGGCCCCTGAGCAGTACTCGATGAAGAAGGTACTCTCTGGAGAGAGAGCAGGAGCAGCATCGCTGGCGATGCTGAGAAGAGGTATATAACCATGCTTTCTCATCAATAGGTCGAGTGGATCCTCATCCACTCTACTCACCATAACTAGTTATCACTTCAGCATAAGTATACATTAGTTTCAGTCAGCATAGCAGCAATCTATCAAGGTTGCTCCTCATCGTAGTGTGTGTGTTGTATCACCACTACCTGACGTCCGAAGGCGCCCATAGCAGGTTAGCGGTCCGGATATAGATAGAACCGAAGGCAGTAGTCCACTGCGGTCCGGGGATCACTTCAAGCATCAAGTCAACACACTGGACACTCGTGTTGACGCCACCAACCTTATCACCAACACCATCAACCTCATTATCATCGACGCCACCAACCTTACCATCAACACCATCAACCTCATCATCATCAACACCCACACCAGACCTTGGTGTCATCATAACATTGATATTGATTGTGCCGAGCTACCCCTGAACGGAGTGTCCACAGAGGTCAGCCGAAACCTACGATAGTATATACAACAAACGCCACCTGCTGTCACTGCACAACTTGATAGTCACCGAGTATCTCGAGACAATAGCTGTCGCACAGTTTGATAGTCACCGAGTATCTCGACAGACCGACCTGGGTTTCAGGCGCGAGACCCCTGACAGGTTGCTCCTCATCATAGTGTGTGTGTTGTATCACCACTACCTGACATCCATAGGCACCCCATAGCAGGTTAGCAGTCCGGATATAGATAGAACCGAAGGCAGTAGTCCACTGCAGTCCAGGGATCACTTCAAGTGTCAAAGTCAACACACTGGACACTCGTGTTGACACCACCAACCTTATCACCAACACCATCAACCTCATTATCATCAACACTCACCAACCTTATCACCAATGTCATCAACCTCATCATCATCAACACTCACACCAGACCTTGGTGTCATCATAACTGAAGCATTGATATTGATCATGCCGAGCTACCCCTGAATGGAGTGTCCACAGAGGTCAGCCGAAACCTAGATAGTATATACAACGAATGCCACCTGCTGTCACTGTGCAACTTGATAGTCACTGATACCGAGACAATAGCTGTCGCACAGTTTGATAGTCACCGAGTATCTCGACAGACCGACCTGGGTTTCAGGCGCGAGACCCCTGACACTCAGCCTCCAGTATTTTCTCGCGTCTGGTGCATTCCTGTTCAAGCTGCAGGCGGATCTGAAGGGTATCAATGGAAGAACGATAGAAAGCTTCAGCAAGTGTGTCACACTTGTGATCAAGGGTGTCAGGGGTCTCGCGCCTGAAACCCAGGTCGGTCTGTCGAGATACTCAGTGACTATCAAACTGTGTGACAGCTATTGTCTCGGTATCAGTGACTATCAGGTTGTGCAGTGACAACAGGTGGCGTTCGTTGTATATACTATCTAGGTTTCGGCTGACCTCTGTGGACACTCCATTCAGGGGTAGCTCGGCACGATCAATATCAATGCTATGATGACACCAAGGTCTGGTGTGAGTGTTGATGATGATGAGGTTGATGACGTTGGTGATAAGGTTGGTGGGTGTTGATGATAATGAGGTTGATGGTGTTGGTGATAAGGTTGGTGGCGTCAACACGAGTGTCCAGTGTGTTGACTTGATGCTTGAAGTGATCCCTGGACTGCAGTGGACTACTGCCTTCAGTTCTATCTTCATCTGGACCGCTAACCTGCTATAGGCACCTTTGGATGTCAGGTAGTGGTGATACAACACACACACTACGATGAGGAGCAACCTTGATAGATTGCTGCTATGCTGACTGTAACTAATGAGTACTTGTGTTTCTAAAGTATTGACTAGTTGTATGGTGAGTAGAGTGGATGAGGATCCACTCAACCTATGATGATGAGAAAGCATGGTTATATACCTCTTCACAGCATCGCCAGCAATGCTGCTCCTGCTCTCTCTCCAGAGAGTACCTTCTTCATCGAGTACTGCTCAGGGGCCTCTCCTGCTTGGCACCCCTGTGCCTCTTGAGTGGTGTCGACTCCTTCGACACTGCTCCTCCTCCTTGCTATCTTGCTGCTTGTTTGGCGCCCCTGTGCCTCCTTAATGGTGTCAACTCCTTTGACACTGCTCCTCCTCCTCATGACCTGGTGTCGACTCCTTTGACACTGCTCCTTCTCCTTTGATCAGTGACAGTTCCTTTGGCTCTTGTCTCTCGAGCCCCTGAGTGGTAACCATCTGCATGCTCCTTGAGCTTGGTCCTCTTCGTGGCTGTGCCTGCTCCTTGAGCTTGGTCCTCCTCATGGCTGTGCTTGGCCCTCCTCACATATGGCTCAGTCCTCCTTTGCATGTGAGTCCGTAGAAGTCCATGGTCTCCATGGAGACTGCACTACAACCATGCTCTCTACTGGTATCAACTAGATCTTCGATACCTGTGCTCCTTCCATATGAACCAGTGACCCTCCTGCTTCTTGAACATCCAGGCCCATGACAATGTGGAGTGATAAAAAAACCGCGTTTTCGCAAACATGCCTCCTGAGCTGCATTTTTGAAAATGCGGTTTTTTTTTTTCCCTTTGCAGAGCTTATGTAAGCTTTTGCGTTTTTTTGAAAAACGCGCTCTTGAAAAAACCTGGGTTTTTAAAAACGCAAAAACTTTGATACCCCCTTTTCGTAGGCTTGTGATGTGTTAATCGAGATCCCGATCCCGATCTTGATCCCGCCCTCTAGCGCTTGTGCGGCATCGATTTATCAAATCGGGCACTGCAATCCTCCTGACACCATCACTGCATTCCAATCGACACCTCGATCAGAGTACCGCTCCTCCCTCGCGCTTGTCAAGGGTAGGCAAGCCAATTGATGGTCAGTCTACAAAAGGAGGAAATGAGATAGGAGTGGGCTGTCGACATGGGGGGAGGGGGGTTAAAGATCGGCGATGATAGTATCACGTGATGCCCCTGCTCCATTTTCTTTTTTTTCTTTTTTGTTTTGGCGTTCTGCTCCAGCCAAGTTTCTTCCAAACCTAAGCTGTTCACTTTTCCGTCCCTTGCTCTTTATCTCTCCTCCTTCCTCTCACCATCTACGACGTCTCTTTCTATGGATCTCGCCTCTACATATCGACTCATCAGCATTTCGCAGCTTCTGGCTCTGCTGGTATCGTAGCGGCGTTCTGCAGAGGCTGGTGTTCAGCGTGGTTGACGTCGCAGATGCTATCCAGGAATTGTAAGTGTTTCGCCAATCAACAGCTTCTCTCTCTCCTCTTCTCATCAAGCACCATCACCCGACTAAAGCGAAGCAAAAAGCAAGCAAAAAGCAAGCAAAAAGCAAGCAAAAAACACAGATGGTCAAGGACACTCAAATGATGATAATATCCCATTATCACTCAGAGCCTCATCACCTAGGATCTACCAATCCACCGATGGGGCAAGGAGTCAACGAGTTTACATTTAGTCATAGTTACACTGATTTACAAAGAGTCCAACCGTCATACTTCAACATCGGGCTATACACCCTTAGTCGATTTTTGGCCGAGCTAGGGAGGGGAGAGAAAAGAGAGAAGCGTCAATGCCTCGGATCTGCAAGCAGTAGCTGACCCTTTTGCTTCTTCGTTCCTCGCTTTTTCGTCGATGATAGCTTCACGCAGAGTAATGGTCAGATGAGGCTCGAATTACGATAGACTGATTGTGCACAGACTTGGAGCTCTAGTGAACATGTGATACTGAGATTGAGCTTCAAAACCAAACTATACAAGAAGCGATCCTTACACCTTCATAAACCTAAACAACTCGCTCAACTTTACATACCTTCTACCATTTCTCGCCAGATACTTGTCCACCGTCTTATGCAACGTCTCTAGTTCTCTCTTATTCACGTCTAATACTGCTGTTACTTCATCCTGCCATACCTTCGCACTCGCTGTCACTCCTCCACCTCCCCCGCCAACCTTTTCTTTTATCCTCCCCACATCGAAAAGACTCTCGAGGTAAACCAACTGGTCATAGAGCTGCTTATCCTTATACACAGGCTCTACTCTTCCACGACAAGCGAGGTGCGAGCCTGTGTTGGAAGTTGCGTCTAGTAAGGCGGCTGATTTCGAGTCGTGTACTGCGAGACAACGTTTAGCGTAGACGGAAGCCATACGTGTTCGGGAGGCGCAGTTGCGGTCCGAACATTCCGTCCACCCGGCGTAGTAGCGGGAGATGTGGGTGCGGATGGATAGTTCGAGTTGAATAGTGACTGTGGCGAGGGGGAGGGGAAGGGAACAGGTGGCGTTTGTGCAGCGGATGCCGCTGGTGGAGATTGCGTTGCGGGTTTCTTCCTTAGTGTTGGTAGCGTCCGTGAGGATGCGGGGGGTGGTTGAGGTGGGACGGTGTGCAGGGCCAAGGAAGGTGGAGCGTTGGCGACAGGAGGGGCAGGTGAGAGTAAGTGGTTCGCATTGAGCGAATCTGACTTGGTCAGGGATTTGCGAGTCGAGGGTTGCGAATTCTGTCTCTCCCGCTCCTACTCCAGCACCAGCAGAGGAAGTGGTGGAATGCGAATACTTGGTAGGATCCAATCCCAAACATTCCGCCAATCTCGATCGGTCGGTACCTTCGATACTCTCACACAACCTTTCCACAGGTGGGAGGAGTTGAAGGGCGAGATAGTGTTCGTAGTCGACCTTGAGTTCGCTATCCTTCCTCCTGAGTTCGTCTGGATGATGTGCGCGTTCGGCTTGAGCTGTCTTACTGGACGAACTACCGTCTTCACCCAAACAGAAGATGTAAGGAATCACATCCCCCATCCTTGCACTACCACCACGTTGTTTCATCCTCAACGCCACCTGGACGTGCGGTTGAGACTTTACGTCTGGGTAGTCCTCCGGATTCTTACCCAGCCTCTTGTAGATAATCAAGTCATCCAGCGCAACTTCTCCGGTCTTGATCTTGGTCGACATCGCTGAAAGATACTCGTGAATATGTTCCACCACAATCTCTGTCGGCTGTCCCGACAGAATCTGATCCAGCACATAGTTCGAAACGTTCTTACTCAACGCGCAGTACTCTCTCCTCTTCATATCCAAACCCTTGATCTCTGTCGTCCTCTTTCCATCTTCATCCACCAACACCGCCGCATACTTTTTCTTCTGCAGCAACAACATCCTCTCGAAGACACCATCAATATCGATCTCCAACAACCTATATCTCTCATTTACGCTCTTCTTAAACTCCTGCCCAATCCTCAACGCCTCTTTGTACTCGGTAGCATTGGTGTTGATCATCACACTATCCGTGTCACCATAGATCACGTCTAGCAGCATCGACTCGGCGAGATCTTTGGTGGCAGTGAGGATCTCACGACCTTTGAACGTGGTGAGGGCGGCGAGTGGACGGGCGTAGAATCGGGAGTTTTCGAATCCGAGACAACCGTACATCGAGTTGGCGGTGAGTTTTAGAGCCAGCTGCTTGATGTTCCACTGCATAAGTTGAGATGCGGTTGCGGATTTGTCTTTCATGAGAGATTTGACTTGGCGACGACGGGCGACGAGTTGGGCGATGATGCGGGGAAGAACGCCTTGGTCGACGTCGGACGAGGGGATGTCGGGGATTTTGTCCACATCTACAGCGGCGGCGGTAGGAAAAGTGCTGTCGGATCCATCCTCTCCAGTAGCAGCGGCGGTGGAGGAGGCGGAAATGCCTTCGTCCTCGAGTCCTTGAGTAGGCGGACGTTCAACAGTAGTGAAATCGATATTGAACTCTTGAATGATCGAAGGGTAAAGGGAGTTAAAGTCCATCACCAAGATGTACTTGTCCCACAACCCGCGTTTGGGTTCAAACACCAAACCACCTTTGAACTTGTCCTTCTTACTTGACACCACCGATGCAGCAGCATTATTGACGCCACCTGCGTTCTTAGCTTTGGCTTTGGCTTTGAGTTCCGCCGCTTGCTGAATCTGTTTCTTCTCCCAAGCTGAGATCTTATCAGGGCAGATGTACTTTTGACGATGGAAATCGTGGAGCAGAATGTACTCGTTTCGCTCTGCACGACCTCCGTTCAGCGTCTTATTCCAACTATTACCTGCCAGATTGGTCAGCTGCTTGGTAAGGGGCAAGATCTGAACTTTGGCCGCGATGGCCATCTGGAAGAACGTATCCACTTCGCAGTGGCGTACGAATGTTAGCAACCGCTCGGGTGAGGGGGCGAGCGAGTCAAAGAAGGAAGCGGTTTCTTCGGGGTCGATGTCTTCACGTTGGATCTTGAGATGGGTTCCGCACATTTCGGTTAAAGACCAGGTGGTGGATGTGATCATCGACTTTCCGTTGTCCGAAGCAAGATCGCAAACGAGTCGACCAGCGAGAATTTTCAAGTTCATCCCTTGCTTCAACTTGGGCCATTTAGGTCGACGGAATCGACCAACGCGAGACCAATGCTCGGCACGCAGATCCTTCATGCGATGCAAGAGGACGTCGAGGGATACACCGTTGAACTCGTGCCCCACGATCACGTCCGGATCGGCATTGTGAATCTGAGCAAGAAGCGCGTTGAGAAGCATACGCTCGTACTTGAGTGTGTGGATCTTGATCTTTCCCTTGCGCGCTTCCGCTTCAAATCCAGGAGGGAACATGTTACCGAGTGGACGAACCGCAGTAAAGACCGAGCAAGGCAACTGCTCCGGGGGAGTGGGATCTTCAATCTGGTGATCGGTCCATGTTCTCGCGCTGACAGCGACGAGCTCTTGCTTGTTCTCCTTATGGTTGACGACCGTGCGAATAGCAAGCGACATGACGGTGAGAGGCGGAGTCTCACGCGGCGAAGTCGTATCAGCATCCGAAATGGGTGAGATGTCCTTAGGATCGTCGATCGAGACTTCCATCTTACACCACGAGATGGGTGTTGAGCCTTCAGCAATGCTTGCGTTTTGGATCTTGAGCCAGCTAGGACCGAAGATGCGACGCTTGACCACCAGCAGCTCGAACGGAGAGGTGTTGGTGCCGAAAGCTTTGCTGAAGGTTCGGCCTTTGAAGTCAAAGGGGAGTTGAGGTTCGTCAAAGCCATAGCGAATCTTCATATAGTTAGATTCGGCGGGGACACCGGCTTGCTCGAAGGCGTACTTGCGAGTGACCCACTTGGAGAGGAATCGTTTGATGCCGTGCTTGGCAGAGAGGTCTTCGAACTCGTCATAGATCTCGTCTTCACCGACGACGCGGTCGGTTTCGTGAGTATTCTCAAACAGTTTGCTGCGGGGGAGGAGGAAGATGCATCGCTCGATGCCGTTCACTGTCAAGCAGCAGGAGACGTAGCGCCCCGAATCCTTGTCTTTGACCTTGCCGACGAGGTAGACGACGCCGTTCTCGCCCTCGAGATAGTCGAGCCAGTAGAAGAAGAGCGACTTGTCTTGCTCAAAAGCCTTGACTTTGCCTGCTGAAGGGGTCGCGTTCCCGGTTGCGATCTTGGTCGCGCCGTTGGCAGCAGCAGGTGTAGGTGTTGCTGGCTCGACATTCTTCATTAGATCAGTGTGCACCTTTTGCCAGCTGCTTCGGCTGGCGGGAGTCGTGTTCTGCTTCTTCACCGCAGCAATCGGGGTAGCGGAAGAAGAGGATGCCGAGGGTGTCTTGTTATCAGCTTCGAGCTTGGCCGGTCGCGGTGTCGACAGAGCAGCTGTTGCAGCTGGCTTGGTGCGAGACGCCTGCCCGCGAGCATAGACCGACTCGGCAGGCAACGAGCCGACCTCAACACGTCGCACTGCAAGATCTTCGTTTTCGTCATCACTAAAGGCAAGAGCGTCGTTGCTCAAACCAGCGGCTCGCTTGGATGGATGACTGATAAAGACGTCTGCATCTGCGTCGCCGAGACCGAGACTGCCAATGCGACTCGGCAGACCTTTGGGACCACGAAGCTTCTTGTTAGATGTGGGCAGGTCATCATCAAGTTCAAAGATGGGGTCGGAACCAAGGTTTGGACCCCAAGGCGGTGTGTCGCTGCCGCTGACGTGTACGTGAGGCTCAGGATTGTCGCTGGACGGGTGTGCAGAGTCGCTGGTTGGAGCACCAGAGGAAGGGCTGGTGAAGCCGTTGCTGGCGCCCATCGAACCAGAAGCACGGAAACGAGAGAAGGCGCTCTCTTGGTTTTGCTTGCGCTTTTTTGAAAGTGAGGATGAGAGACGGTTGGCGGGAGAGGGACTTGCTGGATCGTGGGACGAGGTAGAAGCCTGAGCACCAAACTCATCGAGGTTACCCATGAGGTTGGCCATGAAGTCGTCCTCCTTCTCTTTGCTGACGGAAGGACGGTAGGCGTCGAGTGCAGCCGAACGCAATCTCTGCGCATCTCGAGCACGACTTGCGCCGAGGTCATTGGAAAGACCGCTGGGACCAGCCTTGCGTTGCTTGCTGAACGCGGCTGTGAGGCTTGACTTCTGGTATGCTGAAGAAGAGGCATGAGCCCCTTTGAGCTTGGAACGTGCCTTGGTACCCTTCTTCGGCTTGCGCTTGCCTGTACGCTCAAAGTATTCCTGTTCATTTTCGGTGTCTTGGTCCTCGTCGTCATCTCCTCGTACTCGGTCGTCCCACTCGTCCTGACCGTGGTCGACGTAACCTGAGCCGTCATCGTCTTCGATAAAGTCGTTGTCCATGATGCGTCCTCGGAGGATGGATCGATACTCGTCTTCGGAGACTTGGTCATAGATGGCATCGTCGTCATCTGAGAGGTCTGCAGAGGTAGCGTTCTGCAGCAGTTTGGAAGGGCGAGCACATGGGTGGTCAGCGTCCATGATCATGGGCTCAAGTATGCCGTGAGTCTGGTGGGGGTACGTACTGTGGGTGCAAGGCCATCGCGCTTAGCCTTAAGCGCCGCGAGGGCGTTCAGCTTCTTGGCTTTGGATGACATGGCTGCGAGCTATGTAGTTGGGTGTGTGTGAAAGGGGCATATGAGGGCAGCTATGGCCTACTTCCGGTGGAGGACAGTTGCGCTCCTGCCTTCGATGTTAATATGCTTGAAGCAGTTCCTCTGGCTGTCTGGATGTCTGGATTTGGTTTTGCGATGCTCGAAGCTCTAATGGTGGCGAATGGATGTGGTGGTGGAGTGATGCTGTCTATCGGGAAGATAAGCTGAGAGATGGAGCAGATGATGAAGAGCAGGAAAGCAACAGCTGCTGCGAGAGCCAAGAAACAACTTTCTCCACGCTGTGAGAAGTTGACTCTTTCGCGCTGTTGCTCAGCAGCCAACAAAACGCGCTTTTGGCGTGTTGTGCTTTCGTGTAAATTGAGAAAACGAGTTGAAGATGCGTCGGCATCTCAAGCAAGATGCACATGTTACGGCCGAGACATTGAGACACGGGAGGCTCACGTAAGCGAGAAGTACAATGAGGTACGTAATTGTTGTCATGGTGACAGCACAGTGGCACCCGGTATCATAGCAACACAGGAGTACAAATGAAGAGACACATCCTGCCTCGAATAGGACCAGAGCAGTGAATGGAGTATATATATGTGTTTGTCATTCAGTCTCACACCATGAAAACCAAGCATTACATAGAACATACAGCTGTGGTAAAAGGGAGTCTGATCGTGACCCCGATAACGCTGTATATTAATTGTTATCTTCATTTGATTAAGAGTCTGAAGAAGCTATCACCGAGCTAACCGAAAACTCGCCGACAACCATGGTAGAAGACACCGAAACGAGGACCAAAGGAAGCAGAAAAGGCAAGAACACCCAGGTTCGGGTCGACAATAATGCCACGAGCGAGAACGAGCTGGAGGCCATCAACGATGAAGCCGACGAAGACACCGATTCCGACTCCAACTTTGATGATGGCGACAAACGATATAACTTTCGCACCCTAGCAAAGCTCCTCGAACCCGTGCCAAAGCTCACGTCACGAAACTATCATAGCTGGAGTGCTCACGTGAAATCTTTCCTCCGATCCGTGCCTCATGCGATGAAACATCTCGAGGGAACGTACGACAAGAAACACCCGAAATGGAGCCGCTCCCTCGACGATGCTTTAATCAACGCCCTGCGTGGAACAATCGACACTACCGGAGAACACAATGTAAATTACCTCGTTCTAGATGTAATCAAGGAGTACCTTACTTTCAACCAAGTATGGAGAAAGATCGAAAACAGCCTCACGAATGAAGCCACCAAGACGTCTTACAGACTTGCGCTTATCTCGCAACTCAACGATACAAAGATGTTTAACTCGGACGCCAGAAAGCTAATTCAAGAGATCCGGTCCATACAAACTGAAAGCAGTCTCCTCAGCAAACCATTCGCCGATGATACATTGTTCTCGGCTCTGCAGAAATGCACGATCCGGCATCCGGTGTACAAGGAGACGGTTGCCACCGTCCATCAAATCGATTTCAACGCCCTTGCTACCGCACTAAGCATCCAGCAGACTGCTGTTGAGAGCGTCCCCGCACAAAGGATCGACCCTCAACAAGCCAGTGCTAGAACCGCCGGCAACGACGATCAAAACGAACGGGCCGGAGAGACCGAAGCCGAAGCCGACAACAGCCACGCGAGCTCGAGGAACGCAAGCAAATCACGCCGAATCCGATGCTGGGTCTGCAAGCGACCGGGACATGGTATCAGTCAATGCGACGCCTTGGTTACCATTCCCAAGGACTCCCCCCTCGCTGAACCTAAATAGGAAGCGTGGTGCTCCCTCACCCTCCCAATAAAATGGCAGGACCCCTCGAACACAAAAGAAACAGCTCATTGGATCTTGGACTCGGGGGCGAGTTACCATATGGTGAACGACTACAGCATGCTCATCCACCCGAGAACTTGCCAAAAGCGGATAATTACCGCCGGAAGCGAGGTCTTGGAAGCAGCAGCTATAGGAGATGCAAGCATATCAACAGATTACGGGGAAATCTCTCTGCAAAATGTATTGTATGTAAAGCACCTTAATGTTAACCTTCTGTCAACAAATTCATTAACAGATGAAGGAGCACGAGTGATATTGGACACAACCGGCGGCCAAATTTTTCTAACAAACGGCATGACACTTAAGATTGCAAAGAATCGCGAGCGAGGACTTCTGGAGTTCCGAGGCGACACATGGCAAGAAAGCGCGATGGCCACATCAGCACCATTGTTTGAAGGTGTTGATGAGGAGTTCGAGCATATTGAGAATGAGCCGAAAGTTTCAAAGCAACAACTATGGCATGAGCGTCTCAGGCACCCAGGAAGAGATAAAGCTAAGGTGATCACAACCAAGTTAAAGGATAAGCATACCATGAAATTGGATCCAAACACCGCTCTGACATGTGAGCAGTGCATACGATCCAAGAGCACAAGCGCTCGGATGGGGAAAGGTAGCGGCGAAAGAGCCGTGGGGCCCCTGGATCTTATCCACGTCGATCTAATAATAGACTCGTCCCACGTGACAGAGTACACATGCACGTTGGTGCTGGTCGACGATCATAGCAAGTATGTGTATGCACAGCCATTGACACGAAAGAGTCATGCCTTTATGCAACTTAAAAGGATTGTTTCGTTCCTGGAGACACAGACGGATCGGAAGCTAAAAGCGATCCGATCCGATCAAGGAACGGAATGGAAAAGCAATGATGCATTAGAATGGTCTTTAGAAAAGGGCATAGAGTGGCAAACCACCGTAGGGTACAACAGCAAACAAAATGGACGGGTAGAAAGAATGAACAGGACCCTTGGAGAGAAGATGAGAACGTTGCTAATGCAGAGGAGACTACCGAAGAAGTTCTGGCCATATGCGATCAGAGCTGCGGCGTTCAAAATAAACCTCACCCCGAGCGTTGATAATGAATTCCCTTATCAAGCGATGTTTGGCAAGTCGCCGGAACGAGCTTTAAAGCTCCTACGAGTGTTTGGTTGTCTGGCATGGGTAAACGTACCCAAAGTTAAACGGGACAACAAGAAACTGGACCAGCGAGCCGTCGCATCCATTTTCTTAGGGTACAGTCTAGAAAGGAAGGGCTGGCTCTTCTACAGCCCGGACTACAATCCGAACATCTTCTGGAGCAACTCAGCAAAATTCATGGAATCAAAGTGCTGGTCAGACAGAACAGAGTGGCGACCGGTTGACACAAAGGCACCCCCAATGATGATGACAGAGGAGAATTTCGAAGATCTAGGATACAACAAAGAAAATATATTCGACGAAACAGATGAAGAGCCACTACAAGAATACATGGATATGGAGACAGACTCGGAAGAAAGATTAAGCAAAGGAACAGCGGAGGTGATGGAACAAGGACCAATCGCCGAAACTCAAATTGACAGCGAATTCTATGGACTCGTAGCGACGCGACCGGAACGGAGAAAGAACCTGGACCCAACCATACATGAAGCAATGAGTGGAAAGGACAGAAAGCACTGGGAGGAGGCCATGCGAAAGGAGCTGGATGGATTGGAGGCGATGGGCACATGGGAGATAGTCGACCTCCCAAAGGGTGCAAATACCATCCACACACGTTGGGTACTCAAGATCAAAACCAATGCAAACCTTGTGCCAACAAAGTTCAAAGCCTGGCTCGTGGCACGAGGTTTCACTCAATGCGAGGGCATCGACTATACAGAGGTCTTCGCACCAGTAGCACCCATCCAATCCATTCGAGGGGTGATCGCTGTCGCAGCAGTACGAGATTGGGAAATGGATTCTATTGACGTAAAGCAAGCGTACCTGAACTCCACTATACACCATGATGTATACCTCAAGCCCCCAGTAGGAATCGAAATACCACCCGGAAAAGTGTTGAAGGTAGTGAAAGGACTGTACGGTCTGAAACAATCGGGCCGAGAATGGAACATTGAGTTAGACTCACATCTCCGGACGATCGGATTCCATTGCATGCCGAGCGCACCATGCCTATACTCAAGAGGGACAGGTGACAAGATCACAATCATCACAGCATACGTGGACGACATGCTAATAACATCACCCAGTTGTGATGAAGTAGACCGTGCAAAGCGAGAGATCATGGACAAATGGGAGACGCAAGACAACGGAAGAATCAAAGAATTTCTGGGTATCAAGATCACACGTGATAGAAGACAGAGGAGGATATCTCTGGGTCTAACGGCATACATTAAGGAAATGGTGAACAAATGGTTAGGAGGAGCAAACGAGAAATCTTGGGTACCCATGCTGAGTGTAGCGAACGTCGCCGGAGGCGAGCGATGTGAACCTCAGCGAGCAAAGAAGTATCAAGAATTGGTCGGCCAACTATTATGGGTCTCCAACACAGCCCGACCAGATATTGCCTTTGCCGTCGGCGTATTGGCGCGATATATGTCGATCCCGATCGACAGTGCATGGAAGGCAGCCATCCACGTGGTAAAGTACCTGAACCAAACGAACGAATATCAGCTGCACCTAGGAGGGGAGACAAACGAGCACTCGGATACACCGGTAACGACGTATACCGACGCAAACTGGGCATCCGACCCCACAAATGGACGAAGAAGCACCTCGGGGTCGATAACATATGTATATGGGTGTCCAGTGAGTTGGAAATCACACGTTCAGAAGTGTGTGGCATTGTCGGCAGTCGAAGCAGAGTTTGTCGCCGCTTCCGAAGCGGTGCGAGAAACCTTATTCTTCTCATATTTGCTCCGGGATTTGGAGACCACGGACGTTCGGCCCGTACTATACACAGATAGCCAGGGGTGCATACAGGTGAGTAAAGACCCAGCCAAACATTGGAAGTTAAAGCACATCGACACACGGTATCATTTCATTCGCGATCACATGCAAGAGGGCAATGTGGAAATCAAATATGTCGGAATGGCAAACAACGTTGCAGATGTCTTGACAAAACCCTTACAGGGTCTTAACACCTCACGATTGGCTAGGATGATAGGACTGGAGATCCTGCCAAAGGGGGGAGTTGAAGATGCGTCGGCATCTCAAGCAAGATGCACATGTTACGGCCGAGACATTGAGACACGGGAGGCTCACGTAAGTGAGAAGTACAATGAGGTACGTAATTGTTGTCATGGTGACAGCACAGTGGCACCCGGTATCATAGCAACACAGGAGTACAAATGAAGAGACACATCCTGCCTCGAATAGGACCAGAGCAGTGAATGGAGTATATATATGTGTTTGTCATTCAGTCTCACACCATGAAAACCAAGCATTACATAGAACATACGGCTGTGGTAAAAGGGAGTCTGATCGTGACCCCGATAACGCCATATATTAATTGTTATCTTCATTTAAACGGCAGCCAACTTGCAGCATTCAAAAAAGTTGAAGTAGATAAAGCCGCACAAAGCGTGGAGACAGTGAAGGTAGTGCTTACGGCCGAGTAAAAGGCCTGAACATCTTAGCACGGACCACATGTGTCACAACCTACTCAAGGCAAATGCTTTGTTATGCTCTGCAGTCAATGCGGCTCTCCGCCACTCTTCTTTTGTATATATAGACTCCTAGCTCTCTCTCTCTCTCTCTCTCCTACTATCATCATCAACTAGACGCCTCAACTCCAACCACTGATGACTGACTCCAATGCACTGACGAATGACTTCAACATACTGACGAAGGACCTCAACTGATTAAGAGTCTGACACTCAACGCAATGCCGCCATCGACAAGAGCTGGACAGACGGGAAGGGGCGATGATGATCAAACGACCACAAGCAATGGACAGGAGGAAGGATGGCTCACGCAGGTAGTCAGGATCCTCCAGCTGGCGAACCCGGCACTATCGGCAGAGGAAGCAATAGTACGGGCCATGGGTCTGGTCAACATTAGCAACCAAGCTCCACGCAGGGAGACCGAAAAGATCCCCAAGGACGTATCGAGCTCCATTGCTCACATCAAGAAGCTCAGCGATAGCAATTGGCACACCTGGGAACCCACCTTTATCGACTGCCTCCAGAGAGTGCACAATGCGAAGGAAATCCTGTATGGTACCGTTGTACCCGGGAGCGAGGAATACGATGAAGACCTAGACAAGGCACTCGTGGGCCTCATCCACGCCTGCTGCGATAACAGCCCGGATAGCCGCATCGACACCTACACCATCAGAGGGGTGGATGAAGAAGTTCAACTTGGTAGCACACTCTATGCCAAACTCAAGAAGGCACTAACACTAAACGACACTGTAAAGCGAGCAGGACTGCAGGATCGTATCCACACAGTGCGCTTGCACAATCGAGACATTGTCAGACTAGGCAAGGAACTTGATTCGATCTGGAACGATGCGGCACGCCTCGGAAAGCGTTTCGACGAGGACCTCAAGAAATCAACTCTCTATCGCTGCACGGCTCAAGATTGGTTCTACGCCAACACCGTCGATGCACTGAAAATGGCCAGACCAGACTGCAAGTATGACGAAGCCTACCATGCACTGGCCAAGAAACAGCAGGATGGTGAGATCACTGGTCGTATTAGAGGAGCAGCAAGGGTCGCCACAAACACGGAACAGGGGAGTGCCAACCAGGCGGAGCAAGGACCCAGGGGGAGGCGCGATCCTCACAATCCCTTGGCCCCTCCAAAGTGCTACGCTTGCAGAGGACCAAATCACATTGCTCGAAATTGCACAAACACACGAGGCACAAGCGAACCTGTTGCTCGTACGACACAAGAGGTGAACCACTAGGAACTCGGGTGCACCTTTCTAGCAGTTGACAGGGGCGAGCGATCAGCATGCGACACCTGGATCATCGATTCAGGTGCAACCCATCATATGGTAAATGATGAGAGAATGCTGCTCACCTCAACGAACAAGGTCGGCCAAATCAGTACGGCAGGGGACGAAAAGCTTCAGGTGAAGGCTATAGGAGATGCCTCCCTTCGGGTCGGTGAGGCCACCATCCAACTATTGGATGTGCTTTATGTACCGAAACTGAATGCTAACTTATTGTCCGTACAAGGCTTGATCGAGAATGGTGCACGAGTAATCTTTGATGAGTTTGGAACTACCATAAAGCAGAACGATGGTACCCAAGTACAATTCAAAAGGGACAGAAGACAGGGCCACTTCAAAGTGCGAGGACAAGCACTGGCTTTGGAACTGGAGGAAACACGAGATGGCGTCCCAGAGGACAACCAGAACACAGGAAAACTAGATAATGCCCCGGAGGGCAATAAGGACACGAAGCATCGAGACAGCTACCTATGGCATGAGAGGTTCGGACACCCAGGACGAGACAAAACGAGACAAATCCGGGCCCATTACCTAGGTACCGACGAGGAAATGGAACATGAGTCGAAGCACTGCAACGCATGCAGTCAAGGAAAACAGACTCGAGCACGGATGAGCCAATCAGAGTCGGAAAGAATGGAGGCACCATTAGAGCTGGTACATGTAGACCTGATGACAGATTTCAAAGGACATGCCAACTACCACTATGCACTAGTTGCTGTGGACGACTTCTCCTCTCTGATCTACGTGGAACCACTCTGCACAAAGAGTGCCGCACTCACGGCGCTGAGGAGGTGGATAGCCAGGATGGAATGGGCAACAGACAGGAAACTCAAAACACTCTGCAGCTACAATGGAGGAGAATGGTGCAGCATAGCAGCTGAAGACTGGCAAACTCAAGAGGGTTTTAAGTGGCAAAAGAGTGTCCCGGGGATCAGCGTCCAAAATGGACGGGCGGAGAGAGCAATCAGATTGGTCCAAGAAAAGATGCGCTCGATGCTGATTGGTCGAGCTTGCCCCAGAGAGTTGTGGCCGTACGCAATCACAGCAGCAGCACACGTGATGAACCTTACCCCGTCAGCCACCAAAACCATTCCCCACGAGGCCTTTTATGGAACCACCGCGCACAAGCTGGCCCAGCAACTGCGAGTCTTCGGATGCTTGGCATGGGTTCATGTTCAACAGAAGGACCAGCAAGGCAAGCACGGAGCTAGAGCAAAGCCAGCCATCATGATTGGGTATGACGACGAACACAAAGCATGGAAGTTTTGCAACCCGGACCAGCCTGCATCAATTCAATGGAGCAACTCAGCAACGTTCCATGAGGACAAAGGATGGAGTGATCGCCAACAAGAGGCAGTCAGGCCCATGGTGACTGTGGAGGTCGAGGAGGAGGGTGTCACGCCAGCCATAGTAGAGGAGGAGACCAGATCAGAGGCCGCAGTGGAGGATCTCCTACCAGCCATAGACAGCACAGTGGGTGCCGCCAACACAGCAATACTGAACCTGGACCCAACGCTTGGGGAAGCAATGAATGGTGAGGATGCCCAGCTCTGGAAGGAGGCAATACGAAAGGAGCTAGAAGGACTTGAGGCAATGGGGACTTGGGAGGTGGTGCACCAACCACCAGGAGTACCACTTGTGGACTCTAAGGTTGTGCTTCAGCTGAAGCTTGACGCTGATGGTGTACCTGTTAAGCACAAAGCACGACTGGTTGCAAGGGGCTTCACACAGAGAGAGGGGATCGACTACCAAGAAACCTTCTCTCCAGTAGCACCCCTCGGAGCGATCAGAGCCATCTTAGCACTAGCAGTGCAGAACAACTGGGAGGTACATGCTCTGGACATCACTATGGCTTACTTGAACTCCACGTTAAAGGAAGCAATCTACATGAAGCCGCCAGAAGGATCAGGAGTAGCACCCGGCAAGGTGTACAAGGTAGTCAAGGGCCTATATGGCCTAAAGCAGTCTGGGCGAGAATGGAATCAGGAGTTCGACAGGTCTTTGCGACGCATGGGATTCTTCCAGGTAGAGTGCGCTCCCTGCATCTACACCAAGGGACAGGGTGAAGATATGGCCATTGTGGTCATCTACATCGATGATACATTAGTCATAGCACCACAGCTGGAAACGGTCCTAAAGGTTAAGAAGCAGATTGGTCAGAGATGGAAGATGGAAGATAGTGGTGAGGTCTCTCACTTCTTGGGCATCAAAATCAGTCAAGACCGTGTGATGCGCACCATGACGATTGGTCAGTCAGGGTACATCGACCAAGTGCTGGCAAAGCACCTGGACAAACACACGAAGCCGACCATGGTTCCAATGCAGAGCATACCGGAGGGAACCCTTGTCGCAAGCGCAGCACAACAGAAGGAGTATCCAGTGATTGTTGGCAAGCTGCTCTGGGTTGCCAACAGCACCCGGCCTGACCTTAGTCTCACTGTGGGTGTTCTCGCTAGGCACATGCATGAACCATCACAGGAGCATTATCAGGCAGCACAAAGGGTCTTATGCTACCTCGAAAGCACAAGGCAGGTTGGATTGGTTTATAGGGCAAGTGAGTCGCAAGAGCCACTGGTTGCACACAGCAATGCAAACTGGGCAAGCGATGCCACCATACAGAGAAGAAGCACATCGGGGTCAGTGGCATTAGTGTACGGGAACCCAGTAGCCTGGAAGTCAGCGACACAAAAATGCGTGTCATTGTCCGCTGTCGAGGCAGAGTTCATTGCAGCCACAGAAGCAACACGTGAGGTGCTCTTCCTCAAGCAGCTGCTATGCTCAATTGGCATTGCCACAGGCACACCGACAGTCTACTCGGACAACACTGGTTGCATACAGGTTAGTAAGGACCCAGCACAGCACTGGAAGCTTAAGCACATCGACACCAAGTATCACTTCATCCGTAACAACGTACAAGAGGGAAGGGTGCAGATCAAGTACGTAGACACCACAAGAAACTTGGCAGACGTACTCACGAAGCCCATTGGGAGGCAGGCAATGCAGCAAGCAAGATCTGGGCTACACCTGCAAATACCGGCAGCAGTGTACGGAACAGGGTCCCCGAGCTATGCGACAGTGTTGAAGAACAGAGGTCACACCTTGAAGCAACAGCATAATGAACAGGGTACATATGCTGTTGAGGGGGGGAGTTGAAGTAGATAAAGCCGCACAAAGCGTGGAGACAGTGAAGGTAGTGCTTACAGCCGAGTAAAAGGCCTGAACATCTTAGCATGGACCACATGTGTCACAACCTACTCAAGGCAAATGCTTTGTTATGCTCCGCAGTCAATGCAGCTCTCCGCTGCTCTTCTTTTGTATATATAGACTCCTAGCTCTCTCGCTCTCTCTCTCTCCTACTATCATCATCAACTAGACGCCTCAACTCCAACCACTGATGACTGACTCCAACGCACTGACAAATGACTTCAACGTACTGACGAAGGACCTCAACTAAAAACGCGGCAACAGACTGCGAGTTGAAGATTCGTCAGCATTTCAACAGGGTTCATGGGGTCTAATCAATTGACGATACAGTGAAGTCGTGCATAAATGATATGCATGTGGGATACATGAGCATTGCCATAGCAATGAGTCAGGAGCAATACAGGAAGCAACAACTCAGGAGTAACTCAGGAGGCAGCTCATTTCAGCATTAAATGCTCATAGGTAGTGCTAAGATATATATACACACTTGTATGACTACATTCATCCATAGTAATCCTAAGCATTCAAGAAGTCATACATCTGTGAACAAGAGCTTGCTAGTAGCTCCAGGCAGCACATTGTACTTGCAATCTTCAACTGATTAAGAGTCTGAAGCTCCATTGACCAAGCCAAGGAGCCCCATTGACAAACATGGTAGAAGAAACCGAAACCCAAGCTGGTGTTAGCAAAGCCAAAGGAGGCAGAAGAGGCAAGACAGTCCAACCATGAGGTGGCAACAAAACTGAAGTTGAAGTGCATGGCGATGATGCCAGCAAAGAAACTGACTCCAACTCCAACCTCAATGACAACAGCAAGCAGTACAACTTCTGAACCCTGGCAAAACTCTTCAAACCAGTCCCCAAACTTACATTGTGCAACTATTATAGTTGGAGTGCTCACATCAAGTCATTCCTCAGGTCCATGCCAAATGCTATGAAGCACTTGGAAGGAGTCTATGACAAGAAGCACCCCAAGTGGAGCCATATGTTTGACAATGCATTAACCAATGCCCTACATGGTACCATCAATACCACCAGGGAACATAATATAAACTATTTGATCCTTAATATCATCAGAGAATATCACATGTTCCACCAAGTATGGAAGAAGATTGAGAGTGGCTTGACCAATGAGGCCACAGCAACCTCATGCCAACTTGCACTCATTGCTCAATTAGGAGATGTAAGGATGTTCAACTCTGATGCCCAGAAGCTCATCCAGGATATCAGGGCTATCCAGACAGAGAGCAGTCTCCTGGGAAAGCTGTTTTCAGATGATACTCTATTCTTGAACCTACAGAAGTGCACCATTTGCCACCCCATATACAAAGAAACTGTCACCACCATCAACCAGCTCAACTTTGATGCCCTCACCATGGCCCTGACCATTCATCAGTCAGCAATCAAGAATAACCCTGCCCAGAAAGTGGACCCCTGCCAAGCCAGTGCCAGAGTCACCAGCAGCAACAATCAGGGTGAATCAACCAAGAAAGATGAAAAGGACAATGACCAGGTGAGTGCAAAAGCTGGAGCTAGACCCAGAAGGATTTGATGCTGGGTATGCAAATGCCCTGGGCATGGAATCAAGCAATGTGATGCTTTGGTCACCATCCCTGACAACTCCTCCCTTGCCAAGTCAGACTAGGAAGTCTGGTGCTCCTTCTCACCAGGTTGGTGGAAAACCCCAGAATCAAAGGAGACATCTCATTGGATCCTAGACTCAGGGGCTACCTATCACATGGTCAACAATCATAGCATGCTCATCTGTCCAAAAGCTTGCCAAAAGTGTGTATTCACTGCTGGAAGTGAAGTATTGGAAGTGACAGCTATGGGAGACATTAACATATCAACAAAACATGGAGATGTATTTCTTCAGAATGTACTATATGTTAGACACCTCAATGTTAACCTGTTGTTGACCAATTTGCTAATGGATGAAGGAGCATGAGTGACATTAGATTCCACCAGCAGACAAATACATCTAGCAAATGGCATGCTACTCAAGATAACCAAGAATCACAAGTGAGGACTGTTGGAGCTTTGAGGTGATACATGGCTGGAGAGCACAATGATAATGTTGATACCATTACTTGAAGGTGTTGATGAGGAGCTCAAGCAAACTGAGAGCAAAACAATTGTATCTAAACAACAATGATGGCATGAATGTCTAGGGCACCCAGGCCAAGATAAGACAAGGGCCATCATCATACGGCTCTGACATGTGAGCAGTGTGTCAGGGGTCTCGCGCCTGAAACCCAGGTCGGTCTGTCGAGATACTTGGTGACTATCAAACTGCATGACAGCTATTGTCTTGGTATTGGTATTGATGAGCTAGTCACTTGGTGACTATCAAGTTGTGCGATGACAGCAGGTGGCATTTGTTGTATATACTATCATAGGTTTTGGCTGACCTCTGTGGACACTCTGTTCAGGGGTAGCTTGGCATGATCAATATCAATACATAGGTTGTGATGACACCAAGGTCTGGTGTGAGTGTTGATGATGATGAGGTCAATGGTGTTGGTGATAAGGTTGGTGAATGTCGATGATATGAGGTTGGTGGTGTTGGTGGTAAGGTTGGTGGCATCAACACGAGTGTCCAGTGTGTTGACTGATGCTTGAGGTGATCCCTGGACTGCAGTGGACTACTGCCTTCGGTTCTAACTATATCTGGACTGCTGACCTGCTATAGGTTGCCTACAGATGTCAGGTAGTGGTGATACAACACATGCACTATGATGAGGAGCAACCTTGATAGATTGCTGCTATGCTGACTGAAACTAATATATACTTATGCTGAAGTGATAACTAGTTATGATGTGTGTAGAGTGGAAGAGGATCCACTCGACCTTTGATGATGAGAAAGTATGGTTATATACCTCTTCACAGCGTCGCCAGCGACGCTGCTCCTGCTCTCTCTCTCTCCAGAGAGTACCTTCTTCATCGAGTACTGTACAGGGGCCCCTCTAGCACTGCTCCTCCTCCTTGCTATCCTGCTTGCTTGGCACCCCTGTGCCTCCTGAGTGGTGTCGACTCCTTCGACACTGCTCCTCCTCCTCAGGACCTGCTTGCCAGTTTCCTATACACTGCTCCTTCTCCTTTGACTGGTGACAGTTCCTTTGACTCTTGTCTCTCAAGCCCCTGAGTGGTAACCATCTGCATGCTCCTTGAGCTTGGTTCTCTTCATGGCTGTGCCTGGCCCTCCTTGCATATGGGCCCAGTCCTCCTTTGCATGTGAGTCCATAGGAGTCCATGGTCTCCATGGAGACTGCACTATGACCATGCTCTCTACTGGTATCGACTAGATCTCTGATACCTGTGCTCCTTCCATATGAACCAGTGACCCTCCTGCTTCTTGAGCATTCAGGCCCATGACACATACCTCTCCCCTTCCCCTTTCATCTCTTTTTGTGTGGAATAGTTACTGACCTGATATGGAATTTTCCTGTTGTGATGGAGTAGAAAATGTCTCAGTCAAGTACAGAGTTGGTTGGCAAAGTTACCCGCATGAGCATAAGCTCTGGTCAGGCATATGATGATGGATCAATTTGATCCAACTCTTCAAGCAATAAAGGATTGATGAAGAGGAGGTTGAGGATTTTGATGAAGATCATACCTTTCTCTCACAAGCCTGCCCACTCACTTCCCATGGCTTCAGATCAGGGGCAGAAGTTTGGGACGCTCCCTCACGCTGCTTGAAGCAAGTATCACAATGATGCTCATGAGGAAGAGGTAGAGACACTTGTGGAGAGGTTTTTGGACCTTCGTTCCAACCTGCCTCTCTCACCTCCACTTTCGGTGTCCTTGTTCAAGTCTACCTTCTCCACTTCTCAGAATGGGAGTACACCTGCAACATCCCCTGAGATGGGCAGTCAGAACAAGCTGTCCACCACCTCCTCTTCTATGGGTAGGAAGAGTGGGTATTATGGAAAAAGATTCAAAGCAACCTCCCAAGAATCAGTCCGATCCATCTTCTCCTCTTCCTCATCCACCTCTCTCAAAGGAGCCTCTTTGTTCTGAGCAGAGGATAATGAATGGGAAGAAACCCTCAAACAAGCAGCTTCTCATGCTTCTTGGTGTCACAGGGACAGCTGGCCTGCGCAAGAGAATGCGCCAAATGATCAGCGGCAGCTATGGTAATGTCGTGTAATGGAGCAGTATATGAAGGGTGCACAGAAGATCAACATATGAAGGGTGTGCCAGATTGATCAGAGCCAAAACCATCAGGGATCAATGAGATTAATCAGGTTGGCAGCATGAATTATGAGATTGATCGAATCCTGGGAATCCAGATCAATCTCATGGGATTGGTCAGAGTCAGCTGGATCAGCACACTTCAACTAGTTGGCTGATCCAAACAAGTATTCAGAGCTGTGCCAATGTGACCACATGACCAGGGGGTATGGTCACGAGGTTCAAAGGGAATTCACACAATTAAGTCGAGAAGGAGCTGTGCCAAAAGGGGGCATCACACATCAGACAGAAGGAGAGCATGTAGGCGAGAGGGCAGTGTTGCATAACCCTTACACCGAGCAAATGGTAGGAGCACAGTATTGAAGGGGTTGGTGCCAGCAGAGCAAGGCAATGCCTAACAGGGGACAAAGGCCCCTCAAGAGGAGCAGGATAGGTGTCAAGGGAAAACACTGGCCAGACATATAAATACTCTCATTCTACATAGCATATGAGTGGATTGGCATCCACTCTGAACTCAACTTACTTACTCTATACTTACTCAGTTATGTATCATCACAATAGCAGTGCTCTTGCAATGACTCTCAACATGTGTGTTGTATCACCATTAGTCAACAACTGTAGGCAGTGTTCTTCACACTAGCGGTCCAGTTCATTACTGTAGGCAGTGTTCTTCAACACCAGCAGTCCAGTCCCTTGCTGTAGGCAGTGTTGCTTGACACCAGCAGTCCAGTCAGTTATTGTAGGCAGTGTTTCACACCAGCAGTCCAGTAACTCCTGTCCTCTGTAGGCAATTAGCATATTGCAGTCCAGACAACGTCCAAGAGCAATATCAACAGTACTACAAACACTTGTACTGTAGGGGAGAGTGTATCACCCACTCACCAACAAACAACATCCATGCTGCACAACCTCTGAATGGAGTGTTCAAGGTGGTCAGTTGAGACTTACTAGGCGATGATGCTTGGCTATGTTTAGGCGAATCATATCAAGTAGACCTTACTCAATCAACCTCAGTTAGTCTCTGGCATGCAATTGCTTACATTAGAGTGGATTGTTCAAGTTGTGCCCCACAACAACATGATGGAGCCTGACACCAAGGATAGGTTCAAGGAGCTGCAGAGATTAATGGAAAGGTCTGAGGAAAGAATGGAGAAGCTCCTATCAATGAATTGGACAGTTACCAATTGTTTTGTGCAGAGGTTGGAGTCATTGGAAGCCCTCGTTGGGAGCAACAGTCAGTCTGAGGAAACTACCAATGAGGAGTCATTCAAACCCAACCCAGCACCCAGACCACACAGGATGGGGTCATTCCTAGGTCAAAACATGCAACCATATTCGAACTACAAAAAGTATGCAACCCCTACCGGGCTGAGATACAGTCAGCCCTATGAAGGAATACCTAGGGACACCGAATATGATGACAAGAACATGGGGGAGCCTTCCCCTGGTCAGTCTAAACCACTTTCCACCCCTTTCCCAAAGTTCAATCTGAGGGATGTGGAAATCTTCCTGATTGAAGCTGAAACATGGTTTGCATTCAATTGAGTATATGACCACAAGAGCATGATCCATCACACAGGGTCCCAGTTAGAAGGGAATGCTTGCAAATGGTGGACATCCAAGATACAAATTGATCATGACCGACAAGGGAGATTGTTCCATGACTGGCATTATTTCAGACAATGCTTGACTGAACAATACAACCCCCGCAATTCGAGAATCGAAGCTTACAACAAGCTACTCAACATGCGACTCACAACTGACACACCTGGTGCAGCTACTCAACATGTTGAACAGTTCAGAGACCTTGAAGGGCAAGTCAATATGGAGGACAGGGACTTGGTTATTGACTTATTCCAAAGTACCCTCACCCGTGGTCTTCAGGAGAAGTTCGAGCAAAACCCACCTACAAGTATTTGGGAATGGTATCAAGAGGTAGAGGACATTGATCATCAATGAATGGTGATGCAACATTCTGCCTCAAGATATCCCAGCGTACTTACGTCTCGCATGAACATGGTCACACGAGCAACAACAACAGCAATCCCACAGGCCCGACAACCTGGACCTGTAACTGCAGGTAATTCATACCGATTTGGTAATTGCCCCCTGCCTCCTCACCTGATACAAGCCCAGAAGCCAAAGGAGGCTAACTCTCAGGACAGCAACACCTGTCATTTGTGCAGAGGCACAGGGCATTGGGCAAGGGATTGTCCCACTAGAAAACCTCCTGTGCCAATGACAACCAGACCTAATGGTCCAAAAGTCATGGTGACCTTAGAAGATGCCCCTGAGGGAGAATCAACTCCTGAGGAGGAAAGCATGACTGAAGAAGAACCGCAAGATGCATATTCAGTCAAGCAAGCCAGCCTCAAGCTTGCTCAGTTATCTCTCACCAACAAAGCAGAGAGTGACTATGAGGAGGATGAGGAGGGAAATGTCAGTGGGATGATGCCCTGATGGCATGCATCACCCTACAACCCTGGTCGCCATCCATCTGTACATATCAAGAATGTTCTGTTTGTTTCTCTGCTAATGCAAGCAAGGCAGTGCTTGAGTTAACAGGTACGATCCAAGATCACCTGGCTCAAATACTTGCCAACACAGGTGCAGGCTTAACCATAGTTTCAGAATCTTTTGTCAGCAAGCACCACTTAAACACAAAACCAACAAAAACATGAACCATACATGGTGTCACCAGACACAAACTTGCCATTAACAGCTCTGCTACAGTGCAGGTAGTTATTGGAAAACATGTACTAGGGGCGGTGGAGGCATCAGTAGCCGACACCACAGAGTATGACCTCATTCTGGGTTTCTCGGAATTGAAAAGGTTGAGACCAATGATCCAGTGGGATACTGGCCAACTCGAATTCAAGACCCAAGCTCAGAAGGACCAACCAGAAGAGTCGGGAGCCCTACGACAGGCACCCCTGAAGATAAACAAAAAGGATCCCCCTGATAAGAACTATAAGTCTATAAAACTTCATGGACATGAGTTTGTATCAGTGGAATGATTGATCCAAGTGGCTTTGGAGGATGGCCCTATTGGGTTCATGCTGCTAGACACTCCACCCTCATCTCTTCCAGCATTTGGATTTGTGCCTACTGGAGCCAAACGAGGGCTAGAAATGGAGGTAGAAGTGGATAAACTGGTTATGGTCAAGGACATACTGGAACCGTACTGACATCTATGAGAGGTGTTCGACGAGGTGGAAGCAGACAAGCTACCACCACACATGGAGCACAATCTACAGCTTGAACTGGCTGAAAATAGTAAGCCCCCTCAAGGACCATTATATCTCAAGGGACCAAAGGAAATGGCCAAACTCTGCAAGTACCTTGATGAAAACCTAGCCAAAGGTTTCATACAGCCATCGAAGAGCCCTGCAAGATCACCAGTACTCTTTGTACCTAAAAAAGATGGAGGATTGCAACTCTGCATCGATTACAGGGGCTTGAATGAAATCACAGTCAAGAATCGAGCACCATTGCCACTCATCAATGAACAGTTGTTCCTCCTACACAAGGCAAGGATATATTCGAAGCTGGATCTCAGAGCCGCATATAACCTTATCTGTATTGTGGATGGAGACAAGTGGAAGACAGCATTTGGAACCCAGCTGGGTCTTTATGAGTATTTGGTAATGCCTTTTGGCCTAGCTAATGCTCCTGCCCATTTCCAGTTGTTTATCAACCACATCTTCCATGATATCATCAGAATATACATGGTGGTGTATCTGGATGACTTCCTAATCTTTAGTGACATGAAAGAGGAACATATCATGCACATCATTGAGATCCTGTCATGCTTGAAGAAGCATCAACTATTCACCAAGCTGTCAAAATGCGAGTTTCACACAGACACCATCGAATTCTTGGGGTATATCATAAAACCCACAGGGATAGAAATGGATCCAGAGAAGGTATGAATGGTTACAGAATGGCCTATGCCAGG
The DNA here is from genome assembly GCF_900519145.1 of Ustilago hordei. NCBI lineage: Eukaryota > Fungi > Basidiomycota > Ustilaginomycetes > Ustilaginales > Ustilaginaceae > Ustilago > Ustilago hordei. The sequence goes on along the minus strand of NW_024545266.1, from coordinate 161,823 downwards.
GTCGATCCATGATATCCAGTGTTTCTTAGGCTTCGCAAACTTCTATCGGAGATTCATAGCTCATTTTGCATGCATCGTGAAACTGCTTACATCGTTAGTAAAGCCCATGGAATGATTCAAGAAGTTTGAGTTACTGGGAGATGCCAAGCAGGCTTTTCACAAGCTCATCCAAGCATTTACAACAGCTGGGGTGTTGAAACACTTCAACTATCACTTGCTGACACAGTTAGAGATGGATGCAAGTGACTTCACCATTGCTGGGGTATTAAAACAGGAACATGAAGGTCATTGGCACCCAGTAGTTTACTATTCTCACAAGATGGCATCAGCTGGAAAGAACTACAAGATACATGATAAAGAGCTCCTTGCAGTGGTGGCCTGCCTCACCCAGTGGTGCCATATGTTAGCCAGACTACCCAATCAGCTTGTCATTCTGACAGATCACGAAGCCCTCAAGTATTTTAAGTCTCAATGACATATTACTGGAAGACAAGCTAGATGGGCAGTATTGTTGGCCGATTTTGATTTCATGCTGCAATATTGTCCAGGCAACAAGGCTGGAGAACCAGATGCATTAACTTGGAGGAGAGACATGCAACCTGTTGGGGAGGAACAGGAACACAATGTGCAACAGTTACTACCATCCAGGGTGTTCAAGAAAGTTCAAGATGTGAACAAACCACAGGACACCCCTGAAACAGCAGGGGTTGCTTCAGTACTGATAGCAGCCATGCCAACAATGGAGGCTATCACTTCACAAGGATTACTAGGCCTAGTCCAAATGTTCCAGCCCCTAGATCAGGAACTTCAAGAGATGCAAGCCCAGACACCTTTTGAAACCAGGAATGGGCTCTGGCACAAAGATGGATGCCTGGTCATTCCAAAGGTAACCATGCTGGGAAGAACCAACAAATGCAGGACACAAGGTGCACAAGAAGTAGATGACCAATCCCTCTCAGTGGAACATCTATGATTCATGGTGATGTCTCAGTGTCACGATGGTGTAACCACCAGACATGTCAGATGGGATGCCACTATCCGGTCTGCCCAAAGGCACTACTGGTGGCCTAATATGACAGCCTGGATTGCAGACTATGTGGCAAGTTGTCCTGTATGCACATGATACAAGACACCTCGACACTGACCCTATGGTCTCCTCCAACCATTGTCCACACCAGAAAGGCCATGGGGATCCATATCATTGGATTTCATTGAAGGACTACCGTTGTCAGGAGACTATGACTCCATCTTAGTCATAGTAGACCAACTGACCAAGTATACAATCATGGTCCTGATGACAAAGACCATAACGGCAGAACAGACAGCTGTACTTCTCAAAACAAACCTCTTTCCACTATTCGGTGCCCCAGACCACATTGTCTCAGCTCATGGATGACAATTCATATCCAAGTCTTGGTCCACATTTGTAGACAGCCTAGGTGCAAAACACTCGCCCAGTACATCCTATCACCCCCAAACTGATGGACAGACAGAACGAGTAAATCAGGTCATAGAGCAGTACCTCCGGATGTACTGCAACTATGAGCAGGATGATTGGTCTAGCTTAATTCATATGGCAGCATTCATGTACAACAACACTGTGCACACTAGTATTGGCATATCCCCATTTTTTGCTTGCTATGGTTGGAATCCCAAGTCACATCTGGAGATACCTGGAAAACTTGGGGTAAATGACCCAAAGCTTGCCGAATACTTCATGGACAATACTGAATGAATTAAGTATCTTCAAGATCATATCAGACAAGCTCAGAGTCAGGCGGTCAACCAATACAACTGCAAATGGAAAGATATTGAATTCAAAGTGGGTGACTTAGTGTATATCAATTGAAGGAACTGGAAGATGAGACAACCAACCCCAAAGTTGGACATGAGGTTTGCAGGCCCATACCCAATCAGAGAAAGGATTGGTAGAAGGGCATATCAAATTGGTCTACCAGTAAACCTCTGAGTCCACAACATTTTTCACATATCAATGTTGGAGCCAGCCAGGACAAGCACACTTCCACATCACTCACAGATTCCAGTAGAGCCACTGTTACCAGAAGAGGACCTCAAATTCGAGGTTGAGGCCTTACTGGACAAACGAGTTCGTAATCACAAGATCAAATACAGGGTACTCTGGTGAGGGTACCCAGAAGAAGCAGCATCATGGGAGTCGATTGACCTTCTCAATTGCCCAACCCTCATCCAGGAGTATGAGGAATCAGCGGGGGGACGACGACTATAAGTTTCAACAAAAAAGCGACACAAAAACTTCGACCAAAAAGCAACACAAAAAAAAAAAAAACCTTCAACAAAAAGTGACACAAAATGGAGAAGAGCAAAACATATCGACGGAAGGCAAAAACTCTGTTCAAATTTCATAGCATCTCATGCAAGTCGACAAAAAAGAGACAGTCTTTTAGAGAAAAAAGGAGCAAAAGAAAATTGAATTGAGAGGTGGATACAAACACATTGTTACATGTCACGTTCATGAGTAGGAATGAGAGGAGGACGAACCCAGTGTCCACGGAAGAGGAAATCAGCATACTCGCCAGGTACCATGACAGACTCATGAGGTCGACACTCTGAGCACAACTTATCATGACAATCAAGGTACAAGAAGAGAATCCAAATGATTGGGAATGCCATCGCTCAGTTAGGCAAGTGCCAGAGAACACCGATGGCAAATATCCATTCATCAGAGGTGTCGGGGTCAGTCACTCGATCATCAGCATGAACAAATCCTGGACCATAACCATTGGTCACAGTCAGATGTGCATGCTCTGCCAGGTGAGCACCCTGAGGCTGTCTGTTGGGGGGACCATCACCAAGGTACTCCATGTCCAGAGAAACAGGAATTGTCCATTCACAATGCGACAAGTTGCTGAGGTGGCAATGAGTGCAGGTGCAAGGAACATAACCATAAGGGATGAAGGGGTTGATGAATGCAGAAGGAAAACAACTAAAAGAGAGGAGGTTAGCATTGGCAGGAAGAAAGAGAATGGTGTACAAAAGATTACTCACGGAAGACTAAGACTAGCACACCAGGTGCATTGCCAGCTAGGCCAGGGCATACAACCCTCAGTCATTCGAAGCATAGCCAGGCAGTGCAGTCACCGTTTGGTTGAAGAACCTCTACCTACCTCCCACTCTGGAGGATAGTCCCCAGTAGCAATTTTTACCACCAGCCTAGACACCACCAATCCTTCAGACCAACCAGCTATCTCACCATTGGTAGGTACATGACAATCAAGGGAAGGAGGGGCTGGAGTACATGCCAAGTCTACTTCCACAGCATCATGATGGTTGGAGGAGGAAGTCACAGGGCATTCCAAGTCAAGGAATGAAGGATCAGGTCCATACACATGCCCAAGGGAGGAGCAGAGGGAAAGCAAGGAAGCAGTTGGGCTTGGGAAGGCCAAGTCATCAGGAAGGGAAGACATAGGCAACGGGGGAGTCTGGATTGAAGGAGTCAGACTCTGAGGGGCAGGGTCATCATTAGAAACCTCAACCATTGTAGTAGGAGGTGAAGGGGAAGTCCTCAAAGGATGAGAATGACGAAGATGGGGCATACTGAGTAAAGGGATATCAGTTGCATGTTATGGTAAGAGGAGAAGAAAGAGAGGATGAAAAGAAGGATGAAGGAGGGCTTATATAACCTTGACAGAGCTCGGCTCTGGAAGGGGGGGTAATGTCACAGGGACAGCTGGCCTGTGCAAGAGGGTGTGCCAAATGTTCAGTGGCAGCTATGGTAATGTTGCATAACAGAGCAGTATATGAAGGGTGCACAGAAGATCAACATATGAAGGGTGTGCCAGATTGATCAGAGCCAAAACCATCAGGGATCAATGAGATTAATCAGGTTGGCAGCATGAATTACGAAATTGATCGAATCCTGGGAATCCAGATTGATCTCATGGGATCAGTCAGAGTCAGCCGGATCAGCACGCTTCAACTAGTCAGCCGATCCAAACAAGTATTCGGAGCTGTGCTGACGTGACCACATGACCAGGGGGTATGGTCACGAGGTTCAAAGGGAATTCACACAATTAAGTCGAGAAGGAGCTGTGCCAAAAGGGGGCATCACACATCAGACAGAAGGAGAGCATGTAGGCGAGAGGGCAGTGTTGCATAACCCTTACACCGAGCAAATGGTAGGAGCACAGTATTGAAGGGGTTGGTGCCAGCAGAGCAAGGCAATGCCTAACAGGGGTCAAAGGCCCCTCAAGAGGAGCAGGATAGGTGTCAAGGGAAAACACCAGCTGGACATATAAATACTCTCATTCTACATAGCATACAAGTGGATTGGCATCCACTCTGAACTCAACTTACTTACTCTATACTTACTCGGTTATGTATCATCACAATAGCAGTGCTCTTGCAACGACTCTCAACATGTGTGTTGTATCACCATTAGTTGACAACTGTAGGCAGTGTTCTTCACACTAGCGGTCCAGTCCCTTGCTGTAGGCAGTGTTGCTTGACACCAGCGGTCCAGTCAGTTATTGTAGGCAGTGTTTCACACCAGCAGTCCAGTTGGTTATTGTAGGCAGTGTTTCACACCAGCAGTCCAGTAACTCCTGTCCTCTGTAGGCGATTAGCATATTGCAGTCCAGACAACGTCCAAGAGCAATATCAACAGTACTATGAACACTTGTACTGTAGGGGAGAGTGTATCACCCACTCACCAACAAACAATGTCCATGCCGTGCAACCTCTGAACAGAGTGTTCAAGGTGGTCAGTCGAGACTTACTAGGTGACAATGCTTGGTTACATTTAGGCAAATCATATCGAGTAGACCTTACTCAATCAACCTCAGTTAGTCTCTGGTGTGCGATCACTTACACTTGGCAGAGCAGCATAAACCATCACCCAAGACAACATCAAATGACTTGGCCGAAAGCATTTTCTTCCTCTCCCTCTGTCTCCTCCTCCTCTTCCACACCTCCAGTTGCAGAGGGTCTGTGGCTGGAGCACATGTTCATAGATGCCACAAGCAAGGATGGTCAATATGCTGAATCCACATACTCTGGCTTCCCTGTCAATGGGGGGAGTAGGCAAGCAAGTGATGCTGAAGGCCTTGCTTCCCGCCCTTCTTTCTCTTCCAAATTTGGAAGTTTGGGGAGGATAAAAGGAAGAAGACCAAGAATCTTAGCCAATCCAGCATTCGCTCAGGTGCTAGGAACTTCATCATTGGGCAGGGCCACATCAATGAGGAGAACAAGACAAAATGCTGTGGAAGTTTGGTCTATGGGTTGAAGACATTCTTCTGCTACTGCAGCAGGGTCGTTTTCAACAGGGGGAGCTGCAAGGATGATGCCTACCATTCCTCAGGATCATTCTCAGGAGAATTCCTGTGCTGATGAGATCAAGGAAGACTTTGATATCCAGGATGCCTCTTGGATGGGGGTGGACCCTTTTACAAGTGGTTACCCTATTTGACATGAGATTTTCGCTTTTGACATATCAGAAGAGTTCATCCCCCTTCATTTCAGATCTTGAGAAGAGGATCTCAAGATGATCTAGCATTTATCTGTCACAGATCCTCCTCCATCTCCTCCAACAGCCCTTCCTCAGAGAATGTTGGAGGGCCAGTATTCAACCTGCACCCATTCAAACATCCCTCAGTGGTCGGGAGAAGAAGGTTCTCAAGGTCTGCTGTGGTACCAGATGTTCCAGAGGCAGCAAGTAGCACTTCAGGGGAAGGAGAGTGGGGAATCAATGAAGGTTGGTGTAGAAGAAGAAGCACCCTTAGTAACATTCCTTTTGATCCTAGACTCCCCCTGTGCAGTAGTGGCAGAGGTGTAAAGGCTTGCACATTCTAAATATAGGTTCATAGTTATATTTGGTTATATTTGTATGCATTTGTTTAATCCCTTATTTTAGGTATCCTATCTGTTGTAGAATGTGCAACAAATAGTGGTGATCACAAGTAGCAATTGTGATGATGTTTCAGAACTATGTACAGGGTGATAACTAGTATATATGTGCATCTCCCCAGCATTCTGTGTATGTGTGTATGACACAGAGGTATGCTACCCTGTGGACAAGGTTGAAACATAATGGGGCAACTATCTTCTCCTCCTTGTGTATTGTGTAGCCAGTATGCCAATGCCTGTTGCGACAGTTGGCCTGGGCCAACATGATGCAGATCCAAGTGAGCAAAGGTGGCAACAATGTGAGATCAAACTAGAGCTTACATAGTTTTGCTCTATCCTTTGCTTTGACTTTGTGTGCCCAGATCTAGTTCTCCTACTGAGTCTGATTCTCAAGGTAGGAGAGCTTGGCTGGCACATGTGCACAGCAGTAGAAGCTTGCACAGTTGATGAGGCAAGGCACAGTTGAGTACTAGCTCAAGCAGTAGCTCTTCTCGCTGACTGGCATGCATTCGTCCTTGCATCTTCACCAGCATACCCTTACGACTTTCTTCGCCTTCATATCCTTATAATGCTTACGACTTGACCAGGTTCAGCTTTCCTTTCTCACAGATCAGATACACATTCTCCCAGTATTTGTACTTTCCTCCCTTTTCATAGCATTCGCAGGCAAATTTCAGAACAACCAATCTTTCCAACCCCATTGGAAAACGGAGATGAGTGTCACACATGGCTAGCATCGCTATGTATCATGTCCCTCTGAACTTGACTCTTTCAGATGGCCTGTGTGGCTATATGCCACAACTCAGAAACACAGACATACATTCTCATTCTTGGTTCAATCCATATCATTAGCAAGCTGCAAAACAAAACTACCCCTCTCACCCATCTCTCGAACTTCCCGGCACCCCCCCGCCTAAACTCGTCACTGCCTTACTATCCAATGGCAACCCCATTTGAGGATCAATATTGTTCTTCACCAAAATCTGTTTATGCCTTATCAACCTTGCCTGATCGAAGCTGACACCCTGAGTCTGCATGATCGTCTGAATATCTTGTGCTCCACTTGGGTCTAGCCCAGAGCGAGAATCTCCATCAGCGATGTTAGCTGAAATGTCGAATAGAGTGGATGAAAGACCGTTTGCAGTGTTGCTGGACCAGTCAAATCCAGGCACTGGCATATAGCGGCGTGCAGTTGGGGAAAGCAAGCCGAATAAGTGGGAGAATAAGCCGGATGATGGGGGAGAGGTTGCATAGGGAAGAGATGCGGAGGGTGGTGGAGGTTGGAGTGAGGCTGGGAGATGGGATGTGAGGGAATGGGGTAGGAGGGAGCGGCTGCAGTAGAGGATTATGAGTAGGGAGAGGATGAAGGTTGCTGTTAGAATGCTGTGGTACATTGTTGCACGATCCTTTGAGTGAAGGGTTCGGGGATGCGAATGGAGTTGATGCTAGCCTGATAGATAGCTCCTTCTTGGTCGGCAATATGTGATGTCGTGTGGAACTTTGTGATCTGCGATAGCCTAATTCGTTACAGTGTTGCTAACGTTGGCAAGCCCCGGACTTCGAGGGCTGACCTGATCGATCAAGGCAGCTGATTGTCGTCAAACCAACCAGAGATTGACTATGCAGCAAATCGACACCCCGAATCTGTCTCGTCTTACTTCGGATGAGACGACTTCTACCGTGTGTCAGCGGTTGCACGCCCAAAACCTGATATCTGTAATAGAGCCACATCTATTACAAATCCTGTTGAGTTATGCAACAGTGCTTGTGGTATTACAATTCTTGCTGAGTTATGTCATAGAAGCATCTCTATGACTTTACTCACTTGAATATGTAACAGAGTATATGCTATTGCAGATTTTGACTGACCACTGTGGACACTCTGTCCAGAGGTAGCTTGGCATGATCAATAACTGATATGAACTGGTACTAACACCAAGGTCTGGTGTGATTAAGATTGTTGTTGTTGCCAACACAAGTGTCCAGTGTGTCAACTGAATGCTTGAGGTGATCCCTGGACTGCAGTGGATGACTGCCTTCAGTTCTATCATTATCCGGACTGCAGGTTTCTATGAACCGCCTTCGGATGTCAGTGAGCGGTGTGTAAGCGGTCACGCGCCAGAGACTAGTTTTGGGTGTTATTCAATTGGTATAGATGGGGTTGATTGAGTAAGGTCTACTCAGTATGTTTCAACTAAACATAACCAGGCATCTTCAACTGGTAAGTCTCAGCTGACCACCTAGAACACTCCATTCAGAGGTTGTGCAGCACATTTGCTGTTTGTTGGAGAGTGAGTGATACCCTCTCCTTACAGTATGAGTGTTCGCAGTACTGTTGATAATGCTCTTGGATGTTGTCTGGACCATGATATACTTATCACCTACAGAGGACAGGAGTTATTGGACTGCAGGTGTGAGCCACCACCTACAATAACTGACTGGACTGCAAGTGTCGAGCAACACTGCCTACAGCAAGAGACTGGACCACAAGTGTTGGAGAACACTGCCTACAGTTGAGAACTGGACTGCAAGTGTTTGGAGAACACCACCTACAGTTGATGCCTAACGGTGATACAACACACATGTTTGAGGGTCATTGCAAAAGCACTGCTATTGCACTGATACATAACTAAGAGTCAAGTAAAGAGTAAAGTATAAAGTAAGTAAGTAGAGTGGATGAGGATCCACTCATATGCTATGGTGGAATAAGAGTATTTATGCATTTGATTGGTGTTGCCTGTGACACCTATCCCATTCCTCTTGAGGGGCCTTTGTCCCCTGTTCGACACTGTCTCTCCTGCTGGTGTCAATCCCTTTGATGCTGTGCCCCTACCATCTGCACAGTGTAATGGTTATGCAACACTGCCCTTTTGCCTTCATGCTCCCTTTCCACTTGATGATGTGTGACAACCCCTTCAACACAACTCCTCCTCTTTGTTTAACCAATCCATTCACTGCTTCCTTCTCTCTTCACCAGCAACCACCTTCCTGACCTTATCTTGTGAATCCCCTTAGCCACTTGTTGGACCTCATGACCAAACCCCTTGGTCATGTGGTCACCCCCTGTGCTTGGTCCTGTGTGGCTATATGCATGCACCCCTCAAGCAGTAACTGTCTGCATGATGCTGAGCTTGGTCCCCCACTCCTACATGTGGTTATCTCTGTATGCTTCTCCTTCTAATGCCAGTACCTTCCTTCCTGAATCTCCTGATACTTGCTTGTATTGGCCAACTTGCTGAGGCATGCTGATCCAGCCGATTCCAATTGATCCTTGTGAGATTAACCTGGAACCCAGAGTTTGGTCAATCTCATAAATCATATGTGCTACCAGCCCAATTAGCTTTGTTGATTCCCAATGAGTTGGCACTGATCAATTTGGCACTCCCTTCATATGTTGATCTGCTGACTCTGTGAAATTACCATGAATGCTGTCAGTCAATTTGGCGCACCCTTCATATGCTGGCCCGCTGGCCCTGTGACACGGTGATACAACACACACGCTATGATGTATGCAATCTATTGAGATTGCAACTTGCTGACTGAATACTAATGTAAACTTCTGTGTAAAGCTATAACTAGTAATGTATGGTGTAGAGTGGATGGAGATCCACTCATCCACCTATGACAAGAAGGTATGGTTATATACATCTTTGCAGTGTCACCTGTGACACTGCTCTGGCTCTCTCTCCAGAGAGTACCCTCTTTGTCAAGTACTGTACAGGAGTCCCTGTAACATTGCTCCTGTCCTTCCTGAGCTATGTGTCGACCTCTTTGACACAGCTCTTCCTCCTCATGACCTATATGCTGGTGTCAATGACACAGCTCTCCTTCCTCCTAACCAGCAACTGTTCTCCTGACTCTTGTCATGTGAACCCCTGAGTGGTAACCAGCTGCATGCTTCTGGGCTTGGTCCCTGTCTTGGCAGAGCTTGGTCCTCCTTGCATGTGAGTTTGTTGTATGATCATCCTTGCCACTGATCTCCACAGGATCTGCTATATGATCTCTTCTACTACTGATCTCAGTGGATTCATGATACTATCCTTGCTCATGCCAATCTTGGTGGGATCTGTCATAGAACTGTTTCTACTACAGATCTTGATGAACTCTGCTGCAAATCCCACAATCTGCCCAATTCCTTGATTCCTGCACTCCCTTCATATGAGCTGATGGTTCTTCCTACTTCTTGCGCATCCAGGCCCATGACACTGTGGTGCAGACTCTGTTGATTGCAAGAAGTGCAACTGCTTTCGTACCGTGTTTGTAGAGCAGCTTGGGTTTGTTTGTAATTGCAGGAAAAGGATCCGCTTTCGTTGTCATCGTCACCTCGCTAGCTTCTGCAGGTAAGATGTGCATGACAAGGAAAGCTTTGTTTGGATAGCCTATGATCCCACCCAGAGTCCTCTGCTTGATGGTGATGGTGGCAACTGGTATTGATGCGCCGCTCGAAGTCTGTGTGGGGGTGATGCTGAGTAAGCTATCAGGTGTGGCTTAAGTGAACGTCTGGACCTCGTCTACATCAAAGACTTTGGTGCTTTGTTTGTTTGCTGTCTATTCAGCTTCACGGTTGCGAACAACTGCTAAGTCTTTGATGGAGGATCAAGAGGCCAGACCTTTACTTGTCAGAGAGTTTTGGTAATTTGTTTGTTCATCATTATCTCACAGATGCATATGATGGAGCTTGAGGGGAAATAGATGTTGGCCTAGACCTAAAGCCTTCAGCCACTGGAGCTTTTAGCTTTGTTTGTTGCTCGAAGTAAGAAGCCTACCAAAACAAGGTTGGCTCGTGCTTTGAATTTCAGATCCGGGGGTAGTAACGTGGAGGTCCTAACCTTCTCGAAATCGGCGAGGGTATATGTATAAAACAAAAGGCTATACTGACGATGATTGGCTGGTTGGTGAAGTGGCCTAACACACTGGTTTTAGGAACCAACTGCAAATCTGCAGTTTTCTAAGCTCACACCAGGATTCCTGGGTTCGAATCCCAGACTAGTCACTTCCTTAATTTTTTTTTATGTTTTCTTTTTTTCACTTCTCCTCAACACATTATGGTCCCCTCACATTAGATCGAGACTTCTTGGTCCAGCTGCAATGTGGCTCGCACTGTGGACAGAGCAGACTAGCAAAGCCATTCGTGGAGGAAAGAGAGCTTCGATGACAGTTAAAACTAGGGGAAACGTTTGATACCCCCTTAGGATTGGGCGAGATGAACATGAGGAGTACTCAATCAAGTCAAGAGTTTTTGATTATGTTCAGATTTGAAGCAAGGGTATCAACATGCATTGCGAGAAGAAAAGCGCTAGTCGACCTCCTGAACGATCTCCATTGCAACATTTTGCCTCTCCATGGTGAAAGCTGGCAGGGCGGCAAAAGTCTCGGAAGCAGAAATAGTAGCACTTTTCAACAGCAATTCTTCCTCCATTTCCTCTGTTCCCTCCTTCAACAGCGTATAGTCGTTACTTATACTTCTTCTCCCATCCGTTTTCATTCCTCGCTCTCCCCTTCCTTCTCCCGCAATAGGGAAAACGAGGGTGGTGGGAGGATCCAACATACTAATCGGTCCAGCCTTTTTCTGACTCGCTTCACCGATCAACCTCCTTCTAGGTGTGTTAAGATCAGTTTGTTTGAAAGGGGGTCTTACTGGTGAGGCCAAGTTCTCCATCATATTCCGGGTCTGACTGTGAGCTAGTTCCATCAATTTTCCATTCACCTTTCTCAGGCGTTCTGCTTCGGTTTGAAGTTCGAGTATGAATTCATCTTTTTCTTCGATCCGTCGCTGCATCGCGTTGAGTCTGTCGGTGAATTCTCGTTCGACATCTTCGCGGATCTTGGGTGGGGCGTCGGTTGCTTGTGCCTCGCAAACCATTTCTAATTCTTTCACTTCTTGTTGGAGAGAGGCGATGAGTGTAGTTTGGTCCATGGATGAAGGAGGGATGGGTGGTCGAGACGCCAGTTCAGCTGTAAGCGATGCGATGCGGCGGTTGGCGAGGAAAAGTTTCTCTGCAAGTACGTGCGGCGGATCGGATAGCGTGAGGGAAGGTTTGGTTGGTGACACTGGTCGAGCATAAGAGCTGTTGCTGGTGGACCTCGAACTTCCCGCTGTCAGGGCGGAAGAGGAAGGAGTGCAAAGTCCAGTGCCTTCTTCATCAGAGGCTTCTTCTCCATCGTGTGTTCTACCTCCACGGACGACGAGCGATCCGATAATTTCGAGTCTCTCCTGTAGCTCTCGTATTCTCTCCTCCCCTACAGTCTCCTCTACTTTCTGCTGTTGCAAGTCGAGGACCATCTTTCGCAAGGCATCTGCTTCAGTCTGGTATCGAAGGATGAGTGCTTGTGCCTCAGCGCCGATTTCGCCTCCTACGCCGAATTCGTTCTTCTTCGCGTTCAAGCCGACTTTCTTGATCCTCTTTGCAAACTTCAGCGTCGACAAGCTTTCCTCCACAGCATTCGGGGTCGGGTTGAGCGTGCATACGACCGCAACCCTCGCATTGCCCGACAAAGAGTTCTGCAGAATCCTGGTGAGTTTGCTATCTCGATAAGGAATGTGAGTTCCAGAATTGCGTTCCGAGAGCGCATAGATCACTTTACCGAGAGTAAGAAGCGATTTATTAATGTGCGAACCTTCCGTTCTCCTCTCCCCACCCTGAGAGATGTACTTTTCCGAACCGGCAAGGTCGATCAGGCAGAGCTCGGAAACGGTGACTTTCTTCCCCACGTCAGCGGGTGTGTTTCTGTCCCAGGATTCGATCGTGATCTTAAAACAGGTGTGCGAGCGGGATGAACGTTCGTTCCAGTCCGTAGCTCCGACGTGACGATTTGCTTGGCCTCGAGAGAGGAGTTCGCGAACTTGGGAGGGGCTGGTGACGATTTCTTCTCGGAGTGGTTGGACTGTGGTCCCTTTTCCACCACGTTTTCGTTTGTCGTCGCGGACTTGGGGGATGTTGGAGGGCTCAAGGAGGTCTTTCACGACTTCATTCCAGATTTCGAGGTAGCTTGCGCGAAGGAGATACTCTCGACGAGCGGAAGACTGTTTGATGCCGCGGAAAATGTCGCGGACTGCACGGGGGATGATACCCGCTTCCTCGCCTTTTTCGTCTCCGGACAAGGTGAAGGTTTTGCCGGAGGCTGTTTGGCCATAAGCGAAGACGACAGCATCGTAGCCGTCCAGTGCGGCTCGGATGAGCGGGCGCGCTACAGTGATGTAGACGGGTCGATTCGAGGATCCGGTCTGGATGGAGTCGAATGTGAAAGGACCCACAGAGGAAGTGCGAGCAGCAGAAAGAGAAGGATCGAGGGAGATAGTGGAAGAGTGAATGTTGGGGACCCAAGCACATGGTTCGTTGGGTTTCGGTGGTCGAAGACGGACGTGCACCTGCACAGTCTCTTCATTCGAAGGAGACGAGGGAGTGTCGTCTGCATTGTATACAAAGGAGCTATCTCCTGCCGTATTGTCCGCTTCAATGGCGCTAGAATCAATATTGGTATCGGGTAGCCAATTGGAAGAGGAGTGAGCGTGGGATGCCGCATCAAGTACTCGCTCTGGTTCACGAATGAATTGTTGCAAGGGGTGTGCTGTTCGAGTGAATGACGCGGCCATACGCTGCTGATCGTGCGAAGCGACTGCTCGAAGTGCTGAGGTGGAGGCATGCTTCTTCGGCGATCGGATGCGAGCAGCAACGTCGGCTGAGACAGGCGCTTTGATCTTAGGCGTCAAAGGTGCCGCAGCTGGGGTGGTTGTGCGAGCTGTCATGGTGGTTGGCGTGTGCGAGCGAGGTCTCACCTGCGGTTGCTGATCCTGAGCAGACGGTGCCAAGGTCGATCGTGTCTGGAGCAGAGGAGTAGTGGCGGCAGAGATAGGTGTGCTGAAAGGTCCTCTTTCTGTGAGAGGCGGTGCGAGCTTGCGAGGCGTTGATCGGGTAGTTCTTGCTGGTCTCTGAGGTGATGTGACCGTGGCCTGGCTCAGTTGGTGGCGAGCAGCTGACGTGAACGGCGAAGCGTGGGAAGTCTTTTCCAGCGCTGAGGCTGGTCTCGCAGGTACAGATAGGCCAAGCTGATCTCCAGTCACCAGAACGCTGTGCCTCTTGCTCACTCCCACGGTCGGTAACGAGTCGGCACTCGCAGTAGCCTCAGATACGAGATAGGTGTAAGGAGCTGTTTTCGTCAGCTTGCGTTTCGGTACGAAAGGCTCCCGTACAGCCGCGGATGATAAAGAGCGTCGGTCTTCCAGGTTGAACTCTGTGTCGATGGGCGAGGATCTGATATGAGTGGTTGTGATGGTGGTCGCGGATGCTGCTGTGGCCCGCGTGACTGCAGGTGACATGAGTGGGTGCAGACCTAACGTTGCATGCATACACCTACACGATGTTTGTGCAGCTGCAGCGCAGTTCAAGTTCTACTGAAATATGCAGTTTTATGAAGTGTCGAAGCCAGTCAAAGTGCGTGGTATTCCAGAGGAACGAAAGTGCGTTCAGGATCGAAGCCAGGGGGTCGAAGTATATCGTGTATGCCAGAGGAAGGATATACTGGGTAGGAATCCGGGGGTATGCTTCAAGTCGTCTATAGTGCGATCCGATGATGGTCAAGACAGAGCAGATGGTCAATGCTTGGATCTACGTTGCGAAGCCTCGTTCATTCATTTGTGTCCTGGGAGAGAGAGGCAGAGCTCAGGAAAGGCGGCAGAAAAAAAAGACCAACACTAGGGGGTTTCAGTTATCTCTGAGTTTTGAAAACACAATACTTTGAAAATATGTTTGGGCCCAATTTTTGACGCCCCAAGAAACTGCACAGGCCTGTGACACATGCATCTTGGAGTTTCACTTGACTTGCCTGGTAAAAACAATCTCTGATTCCCTACACCAGGTCAAGATCAAAGTGATCATATCAGACATTGTTGAACACTATACTGAACAATGCCAAAACCTTTGATTGAAAAGCTAAAGCAAATAGCTTACATCACACCTGTTCTGATTGCTGTCTTCTGCAAGCCTCATGCCATCAGTTTTGTCTCTCCTGCCATTCAGTGAAGGCCAATGTTGTCATTCCCATCCTTTGAGATTCTGCTGTTGTGTCCTCAAAAGGGCAGCCATGAGAAGCAAAGAGTGCAGTGAGCATTGTCATGGGCCTGGATGCTCAAGAAGCAGGAGGGTCACGGGTTCATATGGAAGGAGCACAGGTATCGAAGATCTAGTCGAGATCAGTAGATAGCATGGTTGTAGTGCAGTCTCCATGGAGACCATGGACTCCTATGGACTCACATGCAAAGGAGGGCCAAGCACAGCCACGAGGAGGACCAAGCTCAAGGAGCAGGCACAGCCATGAAGAGGACCAAGCTCAAGGAGCATGCAGATGGTTACCACTCAGGGGCTCGAGAGACAAGAGCCAAAGGAACTGTCACTGATCAAAGGAGGAGGAGCAGTGTCGAAGGAGTCGACACCAGGTCATGAGGAGGAGGAGCAGTGTCGAAGGAGTCGACACCAGGTCATGAGGAGGAGGAGCAGTGTCGAAGGAGTCGACACAGCTCAAGAGGCACAGGGGTGCCAAGCAGGAGAGGCCCCTGAGCAGTACTCGATGAAGAAGGTACTCTCTGGAGAGAGAGAGCAGGAGCAGCATCGCTGGCGATGCTGAGAAGAGGTATATAACCATGCTTTCTCATCATCATAGGTCGAGTGGATCCTCATCCACTCTACTCACCATATAACTAGTTATCACTTCAGCATAAGTATACATTAGTTTCAGTCAGCATAGCAGCAATCTATCAAGGTTGCTCCTCATCATAGTGTGTGTGTTGTATCACCACTACCTGACATCCGAAGGCGCCCATAGCAGGTTAGTGGTCTGGATCAAGATAGAACCGAAGGCAGTAGTCCACTGCGGTCTGGGGATCACTTCAAGCATCAAGTCAACACACTGGACACTCATGTTGATGCCACCAACCTTATCACCAACACCATCAACCTCATTATCATCGACATCACCAATCTCATCACCAACACCATCAACCTCATCATCATCAACACTCACACCAGACCTTGGTGTCATCATAACATCGATATTGATCATGCCGAGCTACCCCTGAATGGAGTGTCCACAGAGGTCAGCCGAAACCTATGATAGTATATACAACGAATGCCACCTGCTGTCACTGCACAACTTGATAGTCACCAATACCGAGACAACAGCTGTCGCACAGTTTGATAGTCACCGAGTATCTCGACAGACCGACCTGGGTTTCAGGCGCGAGACCTCTGACAAGCATCTCCTCCCTAAGATCCAGTGCTTTCTCCTGCCTGAACTTCTGGACTCAGTTCTGAGACATGCCCTCCATGGCAGCAGCCTGTTCCTGTTCGTATTGCTGCTGGTTTTCCCTTCATTGTATCCTTGCATCTTCAGTAGCCTGCTGATATGCTTCCATCCCTGACGTGGTCTCCAGCACCTCAGCTTCAGATAGAGTTTCTGATGCCTTAAGGTATTCTGCCACCTCATCTGGTCGATCATAACGGCTTGCAAATGTATGTGCAATGATACAAGCCTGGACTGTATGTGCAGCTTTCTCGTGGTCCTCTTCTCGATACAGGTTGCCTTGAAATCCCATGAGACATTGGAAGCGGTTTGTCATGGGCCTGGATGCTCAAGAAGCAGGAGGGTCATGGGTTCATATGGAAGGAGCACAGGTATCGAAGACCTAGTCGATACCAGTAGAGAGCATGGTCGTAGTGCAGTCTCCATGGAGACCACGGACTCCTATGGATTCACATGCAAAGGAGAACCGAGCCACATGCGAGGAGGACCAGGCACAGCCACGAGGAGGACCAAGCTCAAGGAGCAGGCACAGCCACGAAGAGGACCAAGCTCAAGGAGCATGCAGATGGTTACCACTCAGGGGCTCGAGAGACAGGAAGTCGACACAGGTCAAGAGGAGGAGGAGCAGTGTCGAAGAAGTCGACACAGGTCAAGAGGAGGAGGAGCAGTGTCGAAGGAGTCGACACAGGTCATGAGGAGGAGGAGCAGTGTCGAAGGAGTCGACACAGGTCATGAGGAGGAGGAGCAGTGTCGAAGGAGTCGACACCACTCAAGAGGAACAGGGGTGCCAAGCAGGAGAGGCCCCTGAGCAGTACTCGATGAAGAAAGTACTCTCTGGAGAGAGAGAGCAGGAGCAGCATCGCTGGCGATGCTGTGAAGAGGTATATAACCATGCTTTCTCATCATCATAGGTCGAGTGGATCCCCATCCACTCTACTCACCATAACTAGTTATCACTTCAGCATAAGTATACATTAGTTTCAGTCAGCATAGCAGCAATCTATCAAGGTTGCTCCTCATCGTAGTGTGTGTGTTGTATCACCACTACCTGACGTCCGAAGGCGCCCATAGCAGGTTAGCGGTCCGGATATAGATAGAACCGAAGGCAGTAGTCCACTGCGGACCGGGGATCACTTCAAGCATCAAGTCAACACACTGGACACTCGTGTTGACGCCACCAACCTTATCACCAACACCATCAACCTCATTATCATCGACATCACCAATCTCATCACCAACACCATCAACCTCATCATCATCAACACTCACACCAGACCTTGGTGTCATCATAACATTGATATTGATCGTGCCGAGCTACCCCTGAACGGAGTGTCCACAGAGGTCAGCCGAAACCTACGATAGTATATACAACGAACGCCACCTGCTGTCACTGCACAACTTGATAGTCACCGATACCGAGACAATAGCTGTCACACAGTTTAATAGTCACCGAGTATCTCGACAGACCGACCTGGGTTTCAGGCGCGAGACCCCTGACATTAGAGTGGATCGTTCAAGCAGCTCCTCACGATCACCATGACGGACCCAGACCTCAACAATAAGCTCGATAGACTACTCACTCTATTGGAAGCACAGCTAGAGCTTACCAGACAGGGTCATCGAGAGGAACGATTACAACGAGCTCAACTGAGCAGGGAGGAGACAATGGACCTCTCTCACTCAGAAGACCAAGCAGGAGGAGGAGATGAGTCTATGATAGGAGACCCACATACTCCTACTCCAGCTCCACGACCAAGACGATCAGTCTCATTCAACCTGGAGGAGCAGGAGGACATCAACTACGAGAAGTATGCTTCACCTACTGGGCCAAGATATGTCAAGACTAAGCTGGACCCCTACAGCAGGACTAGGACGGACCCTTACCCCCTGGACCACGAGGAGGATACCAGCATCATGGCAGAGCTTAACCGGTCAAAGCCCATTGCCACCCCCTTTCCAAAGTTCAATCCCCGAGACATGGAGATCTTCATTCTAGAAGCCGAAGCATGGTTTAAGTTCAACCAGGTGTATGAGCAGTCTAGGATGATCAATCACATGGGTGCTCAACTGGAAGGGACAGCAAGAGAGTGGTGGACCTCCAAGCTCCGTATTGATAGAGCTAGAGAAGGAAGGTTGTTCAATGATTGGCACTACTTCACAGAGCGACTGTCAGAGCAGTTCAACCCACGCAATGCTAGGATGGAGGCATACAACAAGCTGTTGGCTCTCAGACTCACAAGTGATGCTCCTGGTGCCGCCACACGTCATGTAGAGCGGTTCAGAGACTTGGAAGGACAGGTCAACCTAGATGACAATGAGCTAGTGATTGATCTCTTCAGAGGTAGTCTCACTCGTAGCATACAGGAGAAGTTCGAGAGGAATCCACCTGGGAAGAGATGGGAGTGGTATCGAGAGGTCGAGGAGATCGATCGACAGAGGATGCTACTACAGCAGTCCTCGGCTAGACACTCACTTCCAAATGCCACGTCACCTCCACTAAGAACTGGGTCTCGGCCAAATCAAAGTTCAATCCCCATCCGACAACCCACTCAACCTTATCCAGCTCGATCACCATCACAAGCAACTACACAAGCAACTATACAAAACCTAAACCGACCCCTTCCTCATCATCCCACCCAACCTTCGAAGCAAGGAAGCCCTGCTCCATCAGGTATCAACACCTGTCATGTATGCAAAGGTATTGGCCATTGGGCCAGAGACTGCCCCAGCAGGAGGGTAGACCCTCTTAGCTCTCGACCCATGGGACCAAAGGTTATGGTCACCACAGCAGACCCCTTCGAGGAGGCCACCGACTCAGGAGATGGCCACACAGGCAGCACTGAGACGGGTGACCCCGAGGCCATGGACCTCAGCTCATACCAGCAACCCATGGACCCCGATCACGAGGAGGAGCACAATGATGATGACGACGAGGGAAACGTCAGTGGGGTGATGCACTGATGGCATGCATTGCTCTACAAACCTCCTCGCCATCACTCTGTATATATCAAGATTGTCAAGTATGTTTCTCTACCAGTGGAGGCAAAGCAGTACTGGAGCTCTCTGGAATGGTTCAAGACCATCCTGCTCGGATACTAGCTGATACCGGTGCTGGTTTGTCCATAGTCTCAGATTCTTTCATTAGTAAGTACCAAATACCCACAAAACCCATAAAAACAAGATCGATCCATGGTGTCACCGGGCACCAACTCTCCATCAATAGTTCTGCGAGCATGCAGGTATCTATTGGTACACACAATCTGGGTGTGGTCGAAGCTTCGGTGGCCGACACTGCGGACTATGACCTCATCCTGGGGTTCACTGAGCTACGGAGGCTCAAACCCACCATACAATGGGATACGGGCCAGCTGGAGTTCAAGACTCAGGAGCAGGACCGACCCCCTAGGAGACCCCCTGAAGCAGCAAGAGCAGGGGACCTAACCATGAGGAGACCAACCCTTCATGGTAACGAGTTTGTCTCAGCAGAGCGCATACTACGAGCAGCTCTGGAAGATGGACCCATAGGGTTCATGCTGTTAGAGGAGCCACCATCATCACTCCCAGCCTTTGGTTTTGTACCTACAGGCGCAGATAAAGGAGTCGAGATGGAGGTGGAGGTAGATAAGGTGGTGACGGCTGCAGACATACCAAAGCCATACCAACACCTGCGAGATGTGTTTGATGAGGTGGAAGCAGACAAGCTGCCCCATCATACCGAGCATGATCTCCACCTCGAGTTGATAGAAGGAGGTAAGCCACCTCAAGGGCCCCTATACCTTAAGGGACCCAAGGAGATGTCCGAGTTGAGGAGATACTTGGATGAGAACCTCGAGAAGGGGTTCATAAGACCATCGAAGAGCCCGGCACGATCACCAGTGCTCTTCGTACCAAAGAAGGATGGAGGTCTCAGACTCTGTGTGGACTACAGAGGTCTCAACGAGATCACTGTCAAGAACAGGGCACCATTGCCCCTCATCGAGGAGCAGCTGTTCTTACTCAGGAAGGCAAGGATCTATACCAAGCTAGACCTTAGAGCAGCATACAACCTCATCCGGATTGCTAAAGGAGATGAATGGAAGACAGCTTTTGGCACTCAGTTGGGACTCTATGAGTACCTAGTGATGCCCTTTGGCCTAGCCAATGCTCCGGCTCACTTCCAGTCATTCATCAATGACATCTTCCGAGACATCATTGGAGTATATGTAGTGGTATACTTAGATGACTTCCTGATCTTCAGTGACACTGAAGAGGTACATGTGAAGCATGTCACCGAGGTCCTCACTCGCTTAAGGAGCAACAGGCTCTTTGCTAAGCTGTCGAAGTGTGAGTTCCACACCAAGACAGTCGAGTTCCTGGGGTACATCATCAAGCCAACGGGCATAGAGATGGACCCAGAAAAGGTGCGCACTGTCAAGGAGTGGCCAATGCCAGAGTCAATCCATGACATCCAGAGGTTCCTGGGTTTTGCCAACTTCTATCGAAGGTTCATAGCCCACTTTGCTCGCATAGCCAAGCCCTTGACAGCACTGGTAAAGCCTATAGAACGGTTCAAGAAGTTCGAGCTACCAGAGGAGGCCCAACAGGCCTTCCACAAGCTCATCCAGGCCTTCACATCAGCAGGAGTGCTTCAGCACTTCGACTACCACCTTCCAACAAGGTTGGAGACTGATGCAAGTGACTTTGCTATAGCAGGAGTGCTCAAGCAGGAGCATGAAGGACGATGGCATCCAGTGGCCTTCTACTCTAGGAAGATGTCTTCTGCCGAGAAGAACTATGAGATCCATGATAAGGAGCTCCTAGCTGTGGTCGCCTGCCTCACTCAGTGGCGACACATGTTAGCTGGACTACCGAACCAACTGGTCATCCTCACTGACCATGAAGCCCTCAAGTACTTCAAGTCACAGAGACGCATCACAGGTCGACAAGCTCGATGGGCAATACTACTAGCAGACTTCGACTTCATATTGCAGTATCGACCAGGAGACAAAGGTGGTGAACCCGATGCTCTCACCAGAAGGACAGACATGCAACCAGCCGGTGAAGAGCAGGATCACAATGTGAGGCAACTACTGCCTCCTCGAGTGTTCAAGGAGACAGCAGACCATGACTCGCTCCTAGTGGCCCCCATGATCTCGATGGAGTCCATAGCATCAAAAGGTCTCAAAGACCTGGTCAAGATCTTCCAGCCTTTAGACCAAGAGCTACAGGAGATACATAGGAAGAAGCCTTTCGAACTCAAGGATGACCTATGGTACAGTGGAGGAAGGTTGGTTATCCCCAAGGTGATCATGCCAGGGAGGACCAACAACCGACACTCAAGGAGTGCCAAAGAGGTAGATGGACAGTCTCTCTCTGTAGAGCATCTGCGATTCATGGTGATGACCCAATGCCATGATGGTATCACTGCTGGACACGTAGGAAGAGATGCTACCATCAAGGCAGCTCAACGACATTACTGGTGGCCAAACATGACAGCTTGGATTGCAGACTATGTAGCAAGTTGTCCTGTATGTGCTAGGTACAAAGCTCCTCGTCATCGTCCATATGGTTTGCTACAGCCACTAGCAACCCCAGACAGGCCCTGGGGCTCCATATCCCTCGACTTCATTGAAGGACTACCACCATCAAAGAAGTATGACTCCAAGACCTATGACTCTATCCTAGTCATCGTCGACAGGTTAACCAAGTTTGCCATACTAGCTCCAACCCATAAGACAGTCACAGCCAAACAGACTGCAGTATTGCTATATGGACACATGGTTAGACTCTTCGGATATCCAGATCACATGGTCTCGGACCGAGGCAGGCAGTTCATATCAGGAGCATGGAAGGCATTTGCAGAGCAAATGGGTGTGAAGCACTCACTTAGCACGGCCTACCATCCTCAAACTGATGGTCAGACAGAGAGAGTCAATCAGGTCATAGAGCAATATCTCAGGATGTACTGCAACTATGAGCAGAATGACTGGGCTGACCTGCTGGACACTGCAGCCTTTGTATACAACAACACGGTCCACAACAGCATTGGTGTCTCACCATTCTTTGCATGCTATGGATGGAACCCCAAAACTCATCCTGACATCCCTCAACGACTAGGAGTCAATGATCCAGGTCGCTTCGAGTACCTCATGGATGGAAAGGAGCGTTGCAAGTACCTCCAGGAGCAGATCAGAGAGGCACAACGTAGATCAGTAGACCAGTATAACAGGAAGCACAAGGACATTGAGTTTAAGGTGGGTGATATGGTCTATATCAACCGCCGAAACTGGAAGACACGGAGACCCACACCCAAGTTGGATACCCGGTTTGCAGGACCCTACCCAGTTCAGGAACGAGTAGGACGCCGAGCTTACCGAATCACATTGCCGGCAAACCTTAGGGTGCATGATGTGTTCCATGTCTCCATGCTCGAGCCAGCAAGAACAAGTTCTCTTCCTCAACGTGCTGAACAGCCCACCATGCCACCACTTCCAGATGAGGACCTCGACTTCGAAGTCGAAGCACTCATCGACAAGCGTTCACACAATGGGACTACAGAGTACAAGGTGTTGTGGAGAGGGTACTCAGAAGAAGCTGCTTCATGGGAACCAGTAGAGAACCTCAACTGTCCCGACCTCATCCAGGAGTATGAGGAGTCGGAGGGGGGACGAGTGAGTAGACAGAGTGGAGAGAGGAGGAGAGAACAGGAGGAGTAGAGAGAGGAAGAGGAAGGAGGATGACGTTGAGAGAAGGAGGAAGGATGATGTTGGCGATGTTGTCAAGGAGGAGGAGTCAGCATGAACCAGACCAGAGCATGCCTCGACGGAGCTCGGCTCTTAAGAGGGGGGTAGTGTCATGGGCCTGGATGCTCAAGAAGCAGGAGGGTCATGGGTTCATATGGAAGGAGCACAGGTATCGAAGACCTAGTCGATACCAGTAGAGAGCATGGTCGTAGTGCAGTCTCCATGGAGACCACGGACTCCTATGGATTCACATGCAAAGGAGAACCGAGCCACATGCGAGGAGGACCAGGCACAGCCACGAGGAGGACCAAGCTCAAGGAGCAGGCACAGCCACGAAGAGGACCAAGCTCAAGGAGCATGCAGATGGTTACCACTCAGGGGCTCGAGAGACAGGAAGTCGACACAGGTCAAGAGGAGGAGGAGCAGTGTCGAAGAAGTCGACACAGGTCAAGAGGAGGAGGAGCAGTATCGAAGGAGTCGACACAGGTCATGAGGAGGAGGAGCAGTGTCGAAGGAGTCGACACCACTCAAGAGGCACAGGGGTGCCAAGCAGGAGAGGCCCCTGAGCAGTACTCGATGAAGAGGGTACTCTCTGGAGAGAGAGCAGGAGCAGCATTGCTGGCGATGCTGTGAAGAGGTATATAACCATGCTTTCTCATCATCATAGGTTGAGTGGATCCTCATCCACTCTACTCACCATATAACTAGTTGTCACTTCAGCATAAGTATACATTAGTTTCAGTCAGCATAGCAGCAATCTATCAAGGTTGCTCCTCATCATAGTGTGTGTGTTGTATCACCACTACCTGACATCCGAAGGCACCCATAGCAGGTTAGCGGTCCGGATCAAGATAGAACCGAAGGCAGTAGTCCACTGCGGTCCGGGGATCACTTCAAGCATCAAGTCAACACACTGGACACTCGTGTTGATGCCACCAACCTTATCACCAACACCATCAACCTCATTATCATCGACATCACCAATCTTATCACCAACACCATCAACCTCATTATCATCGACATCACCAATCTCATCACCAACACCATCAACCTCATCATCATCAACACTCACACCAGACCTTGGTGTCATCATAACATTGATATTGATCATGCCAAGCTACCCCTGAATGGAGTGTCCACAGAGGTCAGCCGAAACCTACGATAGTATATA
Organism: Ustilago hordei; assembly: GCF_900519145.1. Lineage (NCBI taxonomy): Eukaryota > Fungi > Basidiomycota > Ustilaginomycetes > Ustilaginales > Ustilaginaceae > Ustilago > Ustilago hordei. The sequence goes on along the minus strand of NW_024545266.1, from coordinate 137,751 downwards.
CAACGAACGCCACCTGCTGTCACTGCACAACTTGATAGTCACCGATACCGAGACAATAGCTGTCACACAGTTTAATAGTCACCGAGTATCTCGACAGACCGACCTGGGTTTCAGGCGCGAGACCCCTGACACGGTTCTTGAGGTAGGCAATGCCATGTTTGGCCTTGACACAAATGCGGGAGAGTGAATAGTTGAAGTAGTGGAGATCTCTGCTCTTTGCAGCTGCAGTGTTGCTGTACAGTCCAACTGTGTAGCTGGAGTAGCCATAACCAGCATCAACCCAGACAAACTTGCCTTCATCAAGATGCAAACGAGGCTTCGCAACAATACCACTGCCTGAAGCCCAGACTCGCACATCATGTGATGACCCAGGATGTCCAACCACCGACTCGACAATGTGCAAGGAATGAGGGAGGAAGACAAGGGCAATGTTGAATGTATAATCACCCTTGTATGAGTAATGCTCATGAGCATTGAGTGCTGGCTTCCAAGCAAGATTGATGTGTGTACCATCTACCACCAACCATCCTCTAGACCATTCCTTGACTCCACTCTTATCAGCAACCCATGCTTTTACCTTAGCATGCTCATCTTCAGTTGCAAAGGTTACTACCTTGCTGTTCAGCTCATATAGGCCTGCAATAGTCCTATCTGTCCACACATGAACTGAGCCCCAACTGCAACCACAGGCAAATGCAACATCACAAACTCCACCACCATTTCCTGACCATCCAAGCCAATATAGACCAACTGCCACTTGCTGCTGAACATGCTGAAAGCTTGATATTGATCTGAAGGCATTGGTTGTGCTGAGTCTGTAAGTGAGAGCTTGGAATGCATCTGGGGTCATGTGAACAGCCCCTCGAAAGAGCTTGTGGTTGATGACAGCATATCAATCAAGCATGTTGATGAGGGGATCCTTTTGTTGCGGCAGTTGAAGGTGTTCAACTGTGTATCGAGACTGGCTGATGATGTCATAAGTCCTGATGAGCACAAATGAGATAGCATGATCGAACATGTCATCATCAGAATCTTCAAGGTCATCATTAGGGTGCCAAGTGGCATCAACATCCATCAGATCAAGTTGCATCTTGGATTCCACCATCAATGAGTGCATGATGGTGGTCTCAATGTTGTCCAGGAGGTGCTGTTTGTCGGAAGTGCACACCATGGTTGAAGTAGAGGGCCAGAAATAGGAGAGGATGATGTGGTCTGAAAGAGAGTCCAAAGCTACAAACACAATGCAGCTGAGTTCTGTGCAGCTGAGTTCTGTGCAGCTGGGTTCTGCACAGCTGATTTCTGCACAACATGCATGCTTGGAACTGGGGCTACACCAATCAGCATCTTGTATGTGGAACAATTCATCACATTGAAGCAAGCTACATTTGAGAGATTACATGGAAGACTGGGTATGGGGTATGCTAGTCATACATATTGAGAGCTAGCTTTACAGAGAGCAATGGTACAACAAGTTGGAAACACAGGAACAGAACTTGGAGAACTCAAAAGGAACACCATTCTTGCCAAATGGTCTACTCACAAGCTGAATCACTATTGTCCTGCTGATCCATGGCAAGAACCAGTGGGTCAAGATCAAGATTGCTTTGACTACTTCCAGCAATGTTGCCAAAGGGTAGATTAGGGTTCATCATCTGCACCATCTCCATGAGCCAACCATGCTCTTCAGTTTGCATGCACTCTTGTCTCTCACTTTCTTCCCTGGCAAATTGAATGTGCATTTCCTCCCTCTTTGTGCATTCCTCCTCAACCTTGATTCATGCCTGAAGCATGTCTTGGGTGCAGGCCTGCACAATTTCCAACAGCTCTTCTCGCTTGCTCTTGGAAGTGAAGGGTCAATACTTCTTGGGTGTTGTACCTGTGGCTGGAGAATGGTAAACAGAGTCACCATCACCATTGTCCACTTCATCAGCCTCAAAAGTGGTGCTGGATGAGTGCTGGTGGGTTGGAGTGTCTATAGGGGTAATGGTGAAGGGGGTGGGGCCAATCGAAGATGGGTTGGATGAGGAAGAGAAGGGCAAGCAGGATGAAGATGAAGCAGCAGCTGGGGTGGCTGCAACTGAAGAAGAAAAAGATGAGATAACTCTTGCTCCAATGGGATCATTTTGCAACTCCTCAAGAATGGATTCCATGCCAGGAATGTTGCATCGCTGAGGGTAGTGAGCATCGCTGGCATCATCCATGTTCACATCAGCATCAACTGAGTTATTCTGAGAGGAGGCAGGGGTGGCATCATATGGGTGACCAGTGAGAAGAACAACTGGACCAGTCTGTGCATGGTTGGTCATCATCTTGTGCCAGTGCTCAAACCAAGGGCAGCTTTGAGCAATTGATTTGCATGTGGCATAGTCCTGCAAGTTGATAAAGAAGCATAGACAGAGATATAAAGTATAAGAATGTTGGCACACTTAACATGAATCAACTAAGTTGTACTTACTGAGCTGTTGTGATCCATGTCTTGAAGAAGTACTCCAGCACCAGTCTGCTGCGAGATGGTCTTCTTGATGTTGTTGTATTGTTCAGTGAGCCAGTGAATCTTAGTCTTTACTCGACCAGCACCACCAACAGTAGACTTGTCTGGGAACAGCTCCTGCCATATCTGCCTGCAGATAACATCTTTGTTTGTCTTCAGACCCTTTTCCTGTTCCGCAGTCAAACATCCTGGCAATAGAACACGTTGGTAATGATCATTATTGTAGATGATATCAATGAGGTTATTTATGTCGCTAGGTGACCAATTGAAGTAGGCAATATGATCTGTTTTGTTGAACCTGCTGCCACGAGTACTGGCTTGATGTCTGTGAGTTGCAGAGATTCGAGTTGGCTGGGTAGAGGTTTGGCGAGGCAAAGAACCGGCAGATGTGGTGGCATTGGAACCAGAAGGAGTGGAGGAGGACAAAGGGGAAGCAGGAGAGGTTGCTGGCTGAGTCAACTCAGCCCCAGCCAAGGTGCTGGAAGTTGCAGAAGGGTGGTGCTGATGAGAGCAATCAAGGTTGGACTGAGCTGACATTATTGTGTTGTGCTGCGAAGCAGTTGAAGACTGCTCTGATGCTGGAGCCAATCCAGAGGCTTGCTGCAAAGCTGTGAATAGTGTAATGTTGTTGATATGGTCGTGAGGGGATGGCATGTCCATGTCCTGGCACTGACAGGGAGGAAATGCTACTGGAGATGGTGATAGAAGTGAAGCAAGGACAGATGTAACTCAAAGCATGAGAAAGTGTAGACAGTGCAGAAAGTGGAGGTCAAGGGTTGTGCACAGAATTGTGTTAGAATCACGTGATATCAGCACATGACAAAAACTCCTGCTGAAAACTCAAATATTCAGAAACCCAGGCTCATGGCAAAAATAAGTAGGGGTTTTCAAAACTTCTGAGCTTTTCTTTCCTGGCAGAGCTTACTTAAGCAGTGAGCTTTCAAAATCCAAAAAAACCATGAAAACTCGGAGTTTTGAAAACTCAGAGAAAACTGAAACCCCCTACTTCTCGCCCGCCAAAATACGCGTGTTTCGGCAGAGGCAACCGTTTTCCTGCACGTGACGAACGATCATCGAGAGTCTAACACGCTTTAAAATTGCTGTCTGCCACACTCGACATGCTTGGCAAGCAGCTGCATCGTCCTACCGGCATTAAGGCCTGAGTAGACATGAAGAGTCAATCGATTACACGAAAAGCAGAGAAAAGGAGTGTAGTATGGGAAGGAAGGGTATCTTGGTAGAAGGTATATGAGTGCAATGGATATGACGTTCTTGCACCGACATGATTCCCGCTCTTGTGCGCAAGAGTGGAAATTAATTTGGATGCTGTTTTCGAGGCCGACTGTGAGATAGTATCATGGCCGCAAGCAAAGGCAGACTCAGAAGCACGCTTTCTACGCCGAGCAGGAAGAGAACGGCAGACAGGGGCATGTCTCGCAAAACCTGCTGGAATGCATTTCCATCCTGGCTGCGTCCGCGATGAAAGTGGATGCCTGGCGACGATGCTCCGAGGTCGGCTGTTCTGGTTAGCAGAACAATCTTGAATGCACACATGGCACTGCAGTAGGCCATAGCCAAGGTCAGCACCGCGATGAAGGAGATGAAGAGTTTTTTCTGCTCGCCTCTAAGCATGTACATCCGGACAATGAGCGTATCGAGGACGAGGAAGAGGGCTGCGGCAACCAGAGGCAGTGCTGGGCTGATACTAATCCATAGGTATGGTGACTCGAAAGCGAAGAAGAGGGCTTGGTGAACAGCTGTGTAGAGCTGAAGTGTAATCCTTAGACCCGAGTTGTAGATCGCCCGCTTGGCGATCCTTGCTGGCATCGAATCGGAAACGTCGGCTTCGTCTTCAGCGCGGTGCGATTGCTTGTCTTTCGCCTTGGGCTGCTGAGCTGCATTCGAGCTTATGCTTTGTGCTCCAGGGTCTTCGCTCAGTATGTCGAGACGGGACACAGCACCAAGATCGCTAGCCTGCGTGCTTCTTTGTCTTCCGTCAACATCGATACTCTGATGACGACGACGTATCGAAGAAGTCCGAGGTAAGATCGAGATGCTACTGAGTGTGGCGCTGCGCTGATGATGTGCACCAGTAGCATCAGCAACCTCTGTGCTAGGGTCGTTGGAAGCTTCGTGGCTGGACGGATCTTGCGGTTGAGCTGCTCGCGCTAGCTGGCTATCCTTCGATCCATGCTCTAATTCGAAGAGCAGACGCTTCATGGCTCCAGGTGGGCTCGAGATTCTGTAGCCGCGTGTAAACCTCTCTCTACAGTCCATTGCCTGGCTGGACTTCCTGTCAGAGTGTATTTGCTCGCCTCCAACGTTCGGATCGACATCAGGATATGGGCTGCTGTTCTGTTGCAAGCTAATACTCGGTCGAGGAACAGAGAAGCCGAGGCCGACGTGACTAGGCCCTCTCGAAGCTGTTGCTGCATTGGATCCGGCTGTTTCGCGACTGCTTCTTGCCTCGTATTCAGCTCTGCCCCAGATGAAATCCGTGCCACCCTTGAGAGGCGTGCCAGGCATCTGGAAAGTAGTCCGGTACGATCCAGCTTCAGCAGCTGCTGCTGTTTGACGCGCGGTACGTGATGTGATAGTATCCCTGGACGAGCCAGCACCGCTTCTGCTCATACTCATGGCCATGCTGAGCGGGCGGAAGATCTCTTCAGATCTTCGTGGGCCAACCGAGTCTGTCGTAGCGACCTGCCAAGGGACAAGCTCGACGGTGCCACTCGAATAAGTCTCTGCTGAAGCTGCGGAGCGTGGAGGTGACAATGACTCAGATGGAAGACTTTGATCAGGATCCGGATCTGAAGAGCTTTGACTCTTGCGAGATGTTGTGTTTCCCAGGGCTTTTGCCGGTGACAGAGGTGAGCTTCCTTCGAGGGTCGACAGAGGCAACTCTTCCCGCGACTGGTCGGCAAAATTATCGTCTTGGACTATGACGGAAGTAAAGGTGGATGGGCGAGACACATTGATGGTTGCAGGTTCACGTTTAGGTGGAGTGACACTCTCGGACTCGTTGCAATCTGCTTGTCGTGAGGTAGGAGGCCTTTTTGTTGCAAGATTCGCTTGTGTGTAGGTTGTTCTGGGCGATATTACCTGGCTCGGATCCAGTCTCTCAGCCTGCCAATCTCTTCTGCTGACCTCAGGTGGAGCTGAGACAATAGCATCGCCGAGGGTCGGATTGGATGTAAGGGTAGGAGTCAGATAGTCGCGTCCCAAGGAAGGTGAAGCAGCTGTCTCAGATCTAGATGTGTCCGGCCGGTCGAATCTTGGACTGCTTTCTGTCGGCGTCGTTTCCAGCATCAACATGGGGACAGAGGTAGAATGCGAAAGGCGTGAAGATGCTCGTGCGGTCGGGTCAGTAGAGCGAGAGTGATGTCGAAGAATGAGCGGCTTAGGCCTAAAGCCGCCAGCGATCCCATGCGAGCTTGTATCACTGTAGGCAGACGACGCTCTCGAGGTCCTACCAGTCAACACACCCGACTGCGTTGCCGGGACGGGACTGCTGCATGGACTGATGCCTATCGGCTCTGACCTCGTCGAGACACTTGAGAAGCGGTATCGGTCGAAGAGGAAGGCGCTGGTGTCCGCCAGGGAGACGTCATGATCGACTGAGGCGCCTTCGATGATGGTATCTAAGCCAGCTGAACCAGGACGAGCGGTGGTGGGAGTCAAGAGCTGATGCGTCGAACCCTCCTCTGCATTTTGCACCTGCCAGCTGTCAACTGCGGAGGCTTGAGATAGTGGACTGCGAGTGGTATGATCATGATAGGCGCCACTTGAGCTTAGTCCACGGCCTGTCAAGGGGCTTCGCGGCAATCTCGCCCAACTATCGGGGGAGCTCTGCAGATAAGAACTTAGAAAGCTCCAGTCGTCGGCGTCGAGGACGAGAGGACTGTTGGAAAACGCACGTATGGGACTTCCAGACAAGCGTTTCGCATCTGCTGCTGGGCTCAGGCTGCCGAAGTGAAGCGTATCGGAAGGCTGTGACTGTCTTAGTGCTCGTGCAAGATCTGGCTCATGTTGCAAGCTGGCCTTTCTTGGCGCACCTGTCGTAGGCAAAGTCTGCTGGTGCCGGGCAGGATTGCTTGATGTTCGCCTGTTACAACCAGCAAGGCCATAGCTGTCAAGGTTTGACCTGCTCACTTCATCTGAACTCCACCTGCGATCGCTATCGCTTCGATGGTCACCGTGGTTTTTTTGACGGTTGATCCCTGCGTATGGCCAAGAATGAGCCGAGCGCCCTCTTGCGCTGTGGGGTCCGCCCAGCAAGGTACCATGATTCGTTTGTGTCAGCGTTGGATCCGATGTCGACGTATTGACTACTTCATGGCTGAGATCTGGACCGGAGGCTGGCGTCCGAGGGCTGCCGGAAAGAGCAGCCGACCAGGAGGGCGACCTCCGGTAGTTTACGGAAGAGGGACGAGAGATGTTGCCAACGGCTCCGATGATATTGACAGCTTCGGAGCTGATAGCTGGAGTGTGATGAGGCGTGATACTGTTGTTTGGTTGGACGTCGGAAGGTCAAGACAATGAGGATGACCACTTTGGAACATGTGATAGAATTCCGTGTTATGCTGAACGCTTACAGAGAAGAGTAGCAAAGCCTACTGAGCCGCTCTGCAGTGTATATAGTATGTAGGGCTAGGTGGCAGAAGATGGATGGAAGTGTTGAGCATGACCATGCTTATTCGAGCAAAGTGTCTCGTTGAGCCGAACTTCCGGAAGAGATGAGATCGACGCAGACTGATGAGCTGTTCGAGAGGCCCTTGTTCATGGGCGAGAAAGTATCCGTTGTCGGATGGAGGCGGGTATGAACGAAGGCGAAGGAGCTCTCAATCTTTCTTTGAAGAAACAGCGGAGGAATGCAAGAAGATGAAAGTATGCAACATCCGGCGGCACGTTTTAGCGAAAGGGGTTCTGGGCGTAATGTGAGGCTATTGTTCCATGAGCGCCTGATGAAGGCGTCAGATGATAAAGTCGAGTGGTGTTGATGCGGCGGCTGTTGCTGGGAAAGGTGCCAGTCGGTGGTTCGGGTTGAATATGAAGTGGGTTGATAGATCGGACTTGGGCCTCTCTGTCTTGCAACCGCACCGGTTAGGATGGTCCAATACTTCTAAACGGGAATAGAGGCTAGTGGGAATAGAGGCTAGCGAGCATGAAGGCCTAGCCTCGCAAAAGGGGTGGAAAGGGATGCTTGCGACTTTGCTGATATCGGAATTGCACCAGCGTTACTTTGGAAGAGCAGAAAAGCAGGACTGAGAGAGTCAAATGAGGCCAAGACGATCAAGAACAGGCAGCGAGATGAGATGAGTCGATGCGAACGACGTGGGATCATTCCGTAGATGCATGCAGTCGGCTGCAAACGGCGTGACTTCATAAGGTCACAATAGCTCTGCGACCTGAACATACATGGACCGCATCGGCAGAAACGGCGGCCCCAAACAGCGCCAACGGAGCCCAAGCTGAACTAAGACGATGCTCAGGAGCATAGTCGCCAGCCTGCAATGACGGCGACGATGGGCAGTGGCGCGTAAAGACCCACGAACCTCGTGATCTGGGTGAAGTTCCTGGGCGTAGTGGCGCATAGGGAGGCAAGAACATGAAGAGGATCAAGATGCAGCTGTCTGCATGATCCTCGTCATCCAACACTGAGACATGGTTGTTTCTGTCTAGCGGAGACAGGTCGCGTCGACGTGATGGCTGTCACGGGACGCATTTCATTGGCTAAAAGAGTCGCTACGCCCAGCGTGAGAAGCGAATGACGAGACAATGAACAGCCATGATTGGTTGAGGAGAGAGAAGGGAGGCCCTAGAAAGAACAGAAGAAGAAGGTGTGATGATGGTCACCAACCGACAAGCGAGGTGAGATCTTTCTTCTCAGCTGCAGCAACTTGCAGATCCGATTTGCGATCCTTTCTCGCCTAAAGTCGACCGTTTCTTTGGTGGTTCAGAGCAAGTTGGCACGACTCGGTGGCCGTTTCCATAGTGGCTTTGGGCTAACCATGCTTCAACCAGATGAACTGCTTGCAGAGGATCCCTGCTGAGGAACAGAGCCAAAGCGGATTGCCACAGGCAAGTTCAGAACTGGCGTCTCGCTTCGATTCGCCCTCCTGCTAATGCACGGACAAACAAATCAAGCATGGTGTGCACTGCAGAACAAGTCACTCTTGCTCCTTCTGCCCTCTTCCACCCCGACTGCTTGTTTGCGAATTAAGTACTCCTTCTTCACCGGTTGTGAGCCTCGATATGAATTCATACAAAGCCCAGATCAGGCGAGAAGAGATGCGATGAGAAGAAGAAGAAGAAGAAAAGAAAAAAAAAAAAAAAAAAAAAAAAAAAAAAAAAAAAAAAAGGTGACTAATGATTAGAGGCAGTTCCCTATATGAATATAAGTCAGAATATACAAGTATAGTAGAAGCTGAGCAATCGCTGCTCAAGCAAGCAAACGATCACGAGTGCTGGTGAGTGGTAACAGTCTGAGGAGCAACCTCGGAATCAGCCGTCTTTTCTGGCAATGGTGTACCCTCTTGCGTTGGAGCAGCATTGGTAGTGCCTGAAGCCTGGTTAGCAGTATCTGAGCTGCTAGTGTCTGTCCTCAACGATCCATCGTCATGAGCACGGGGCACCTTCTCGTGCATATCCAATGTCTGACCGTGAGTGGGCTGATAGTTGCCCTCCAGATCCCTGTTGATAAAGGCATAGTCGTAAGCCCATTCACCGCACTGGTCTTCATCCATACCGACCACCTCGCCCATCTCGGAGGAACGGAAGGGACCAATAAAAGGCGTGTGGTCAACAACAAACATGATGGCAAACGTAACACCGCCACACCATGCGGTAACGGCGAGACAGTAAGCCAACTGGTAAGCAAGCTGAATCCAGTTGCCATCGAGCCAGCCACCGGCGATGACAGTGTTTCCGTCATTGTTGGCGACCGAAGCCTGAGTAAAGATACCGGTGAGCAAAGTTCCGACAATACCGGCGAGAGCGTGGACCGAGAAAATGTCCATGACATCATCGACACGCATGGGGCCCTTGAGAACGGTGGCAAAGTTGGAAACGGTGGCCGAAACGACACCGACAAGCAGGGCAGCGGGCATACCGACAAAACCAGCGGCAGGAGTGATGGCGACGAGACCAGCGATGGCACCGGTGCAGAAGCCGACGACGGACCACTTGCGCTCCAGTCGGAAATCAAGGAACATCCAAGTCAAACCAGCCGACGAAGCAGCGATGTTGGTAGTGCTGATAGCCATAGCAGCGCGGAGGTTGGCAGCAAAGGTGGAGCCACCGTTGAAACCGAGCCATCCGAACCAGAGGAAGACGGTGCCGAGGAAGATGTAAGAGACGTTGTGAGGCTTGAACAGCAATCGCTCAGTACCGTAACCGGTACGGGGGCCAAGGTAGTACGAGATGACGAGACCAGTGATACCCGAGTTGATCTCGACAGGTCCACCACCAGCGTAGTCGAGAACACCCCACTTGAATGCCCAACCGGTCGGGTTCCAGATCCAGCATGCGACGACATCGTAGACGAGGGTGGTCCAGATGAAGGTGAAGACGAGGAAAGGCCAGACGCGACCACGCTCACACGCGGCACCGATGGCAATGGCGGGGACCAAATTGGCAAACATGCACTGGTACACCGAGTAGACGATCTCGGGCACCTTGTTGTATGCCTGAGAAACGGGGTTCTCCAACACACCCATGTAGCCAAAGTTGCGAAGGTTGCCGAGGAAAGCGCCAGAAGTCTGGGAAAAGGCGAGCGAGTAGCCCCAGAAGAACCACTGGAACGAGACAACGGCGAGAGCAGCTAGTGTAAGGAGAAGGAGGTGAAGAGCGTTCTTTCTTCGTGCAAGACCCGAGTAGAGGTAACCAAGGCCGGGAATCATGATCCAAACAAGCGCAGTGCAGGTGAGCACCCACGAGATGTCGCCTGGGTTATAGGAGGCAACGCTCTCGCCGGCAGGGCCATAGGTGACGATGATATCGGTACCATTGGCGATGCTGGACGAGCCAAGGGTGGTGCCGTCTGGCGATTGAAGCACGCCGTATGTGATGTTGACCATCTTGTGTGTTTATACCTAGTACCTGGCGCGGCCTGGGAAGGGGGGTTTACGAGGCGTGACGTGTATGCCCGGATGCTCGCTGTATGCTTGATGAGGGGAAGGCGAGATGGAATAGCTGGCGCTATTAAAGCTCAGTGGCGAGCGATTCCAGGAAGGGCGGATGAACGTGAATGAAAGAGATGAAGAGAGGAGGAGATGAGAGGAGGAGATGGGAAGAGGAGATGAGAGGAGGAGATGAGAAGAGGAGATGAGAGGAGGAGGGCGGTGATGAAGGTGGGGACCCATCTGAAAACCGTCTAGGCGGGGGAGCGGGGGAGCGGGGGAAGGCCTTTTGTATAAGTATCTTTACTGCACGCGAATGATGCACACAGAGGAAAGCGATGCTGCTATCACTTGCACAGAGTCGAGCCGAGTTCGGACAACTTTGTCGCTTCTTCCTCTTGTGTCAATCTCACACACAGCCAACTTGGCCGCTGTTGCTGCGGTGTATTTGATGTGTCGACCAGAAGTAGGTGCAAGAGACCAAAGAGAAGAGCGAAACTTTGTTGGAAAGTGAAGCCAAGCCGGCCCATGTTTTGATTGTGTCGACGCAAGCGAAGGACGAGAAGAGCGAGGTGGAAGTGTGCTGCCTCCTTATCTTTTAACCTTACGCACCTGACGACGCAAAGGATGCTCGCTGCATCTTGGCAGGCAGCCGTTGAGAGTGGGACGAGTCATCTGCAATAGCAAAATTGTCCAGATTCTGTGATAAGAACCAGCGAATCAGCGAATCAGCGAATCAGCGAATCAGAACGCGTCATTTCCTCTTATCTCGTCCACCATTTTCCATTCCCACTTTAGCTCTCTTTTTTGCCCTATTTTTAACCCCCTAAGACCCAGCTGAGTCGACATGGCTTGCCTGGCAACCAAGGTCTAGCCACGGTTGCCGAGAACCAGCTCGAGACTTGCTTGACCATCAGTCCCGAGCCGGTTCGATCTTGTCGTACGAACCACACTCAACCGCCGGTCAGCGCTTCGTCAGGGTCCACAGATAAGGATTATATGCCTTTCGTGCAACAGCAACCTACCTCGTCACTGTGACATGGTAACCCAAACGACACTTCTATCCAAGAGTTGACCAAGACTGTCACAGAATTTCTGGTGACGAGATGGAATGTAAAAATTCACAAGCACGATCGTACATGTAAGCAAGAGGCTTGACAGATACACAAAGATGAGGTCCTGTCGCCTGAGACTCTGATAAATGCGCGGATGCAAGATGGGATGCGATTGCTTTGGTCAGCTTAGACGTACGCAAAGTCTCCGAGATCAGCTACCATGCGCATCAAGTCAAGCATTGACATGCACGTCAGATGGCATAAGAGTGGGCATGCAGAAGCACAAGCGGGGAAGATGAGTGTCACTGCCGAGGTGGGGATCAAGAGGCGCGGAGGACCTTATCCTTTGCATTGCTGATGACGGATCGGAACCAGAAAGGCAGGATCCGGGGCTCGACACGCATGAGAGCTAGACTGTCAAGTCTGGTCTTGTGATGTCAAGTATCTAGATGTGGGGTCGAAGAGATAAAGGTCGAGCACAATGAGGGCAATGGCTGAGGCTAATCTTATCTCTTTGGCCCTCCTCGATCGGTGATAACGGTCCTCCCTCTAAGCCGGCGGCCAGCCCTTCATCCCGATGTATCGCTATGCCTCGTGTTGTTCGTGATGCACTTGCTGCACCGACAACTACGATCCCCGTCGATGAGCGCGCCCTTTCTTCACCCCACCATTCCCTACTTTCTCCGCCTTCATTCTCTGTCTTTCTCGTTCTGCCTGCACACCATCAGCTAAAAAGTTTGCCTTCTTGAGACACTCCTGCAAAGAGTCGAGCATGGCTTCTGCTTTTGCAAGGTTGCCAACGTAGTGACTTGGGATAGCCTCTCGTGCTGCCTTTTGCTGCTTAAGTGTTCTCTCGTCTCCGGTCTCTGCGACCATGGCATCTTGAATCAGCTCAAGATCGTCGCATAGAGTTTGATGGACCAGCTCGATGTTCTTGAGAACCTTGATTGGCGGCACGACGTCGATCAAGTCGCTGTAGTTGATTGCAATTTGATTTGCGCCATCAATGTCTTTCTCGGAGGGAAGCTCGATAGAGTCGACAGGCTCCAGTCGGTCGAGCCATCCCTTGGCGACGAACCAGCTAAGACGCTTGAGATGCGGGAAACGAAACTTCTTGGGCACTTTGGTTGCCTCTTCGATCTCGACAAGCTTCCACTGCGTGACCACGTTCCAGTCGGTCAAGAAGTTGCCTCCTACCACCAAAGTGTTCTTGGGCGTGTAGACGCAATGCAACCATCCTGAGGGGATCAACATGGTCTCTCCCGGTCGAATGTCGACACGCGTCAAGCTGTGCAGATGGTCGCCAAGCCAGTCAAAGTCCTGTCGTGTGCTGCTACACCAAGCCTTGTATGCAGCGAGATTTCGTGCCGTGGGCGGAGCAAAAAGGAAGGTCTTTTGACCCCAGATGACATGATAGTAGACACTGCTGCCAGCAAAGTCGATATGCCAGTCTGAGTAGGCACCTTCGACACCCATGAGCACGTAGCGCTGTACCTTGGGCCAGCTGTTGTCGGGCACAGTCGGATCACGTCGCTCTTGGGGCCAGTCGCGTGTGACCCAGTCAAGGTCGCGAACGAGTTGTGGTGCCTCGACAAAGGACTGCATCGCCGTTCCTGTCACTTCGAGTGAAATGACATTGAACGTCTTTTTCTTCTTTTCCTTGGGCGTGTCAAAGTACTCGGCCCATTCCGAGATGGTCCATGAGGTCTTGGACGATGATTGTGAGGCGACATCGATGACTTGGACGGGTGTGTCATGACCGATCACGTCTGCTACATCCAAGATGCTCATTTCTGGCGGTGGTACGATCATGCCTGGGATCGAGGTTGCTCTTGGTTTCAGTCGCGACTGCTTGCCTTTAGATTTGCTTTTGCTCTTTGCCTGCTTCTTAGTATGCACATTTACTGTTGCATTCTCTTTTTCCTTCACTATATCATCATCATCCGCTTGAGCTGAGGCATCTGATTGCTGCGGTGCCGGAACAAGCACTGGTTCTCGCAAGGCGGTTTCGTCGTGTAGTAGCCAATCGATGGTCCATTGGTGACCTTCCATTCTGCGGAAGCGGTCGGGTTCAAAGTCGTAGGTATTGAGAAAATTTTTCCAACGACCGAGTGGATCGGCAGGAATGCCCTCTTGAATGGCAGCATAGTCGACTTCAAGCTTGGCGCGTTGCGACTTGCGTCTGGGTGGGCGAGTAACGTTGGCCAGGGGAGGACGAGATGAGCTGGTGCCGGATTCGAAAGCTTCTTGGGAGCGAGTGATGCATGGCTGGCAGTACCATTTGTTGTAGTCCTCGGGATTCTCGAGAGCAATGCAGATACAGTGGAACCATGTGTTGCATTGAGTGCAGCAGATCCAGGTCTCTCGATCGGAGGCGGCGCCTTTGCCAGGGGTGGGAGTAGGTTGTCCAGATGCAGGGCAGGCAGCGCAGTCTAGCTCGGATTCGTCGACAGGTTCAGCTCGCTGCTTCTTGAGCTCAGGCCCCTGCTTCGCCTGTGTTGTTGTCAAGCGATTGACAGGAGACTTGGCTCTCTTGCGTGGGCTGCTGCGCAGTGGACTAGGTGCTGCCGAGGTAGCAGCGACCCCATTGCTGAGTGGAGGTACAGCTGCCGCCGTCAACATTGCGGCAGCCAACTGACGAGTCGATGTGGCACAGAAAGCTTTCTGTCTACGAGTGAACTGCGAGGTCAGTTGAAGGAGGTTAACATGCGATGTCTGTCTGCAAGCCAGCGTGGGATAAGGTCAACGAAGGTGCGAATGTCGTTTGAGCCTCTTGTCGAAGTAGATGGCGACCGTTCAAGTTTCCTGGAAGAGGAGGCAGATAGGTTATCCCGGTGTTTAGATGGAGCAAGCGAAGCCTTCAAGGGTATTGTGAAGCTTCCCGAGGTAGGGATGAGTGGTGGATAAAAGAAAAGTTGAGATGGTTGATGCGCTCTCTTCTGCAGACGGCGGCAGCGGCGGCAGATGTCACGAGGCAGCAGCCCGATACAGGGAAAGAAAAAAGAAAAAGAAAAAGAAAAAGAAAAAGAAAAAGAAAAGAAAATAGTCAAGTCAAAGCTGAGAGAGCGGGGGGGGGAAAAATGAAAATTGAAGAGCTGCGCAGAGAAGCAGCGCAGAAGCAGATGAGAAAGACGCCGAAACAGAAAAAGCGTCCAAAAAGAGCTTTAGAAAACAGATTTTCAAAGCTGCGCGTAGAGAGACACAACAGAACCCTGAATTTCTATTCATTTCCATTTCCATTTCCATTTCCAAATCCATTTCCAAATCCATTTCCAAATCCATTTCCAAATCCATTTCCAACCTTTTTGCGAACGAAAATCAACTGCTATGTCATCAAATCAACTCTAACACTCTTGAAAATGAGCTTTTATATAACCTGGCCGATAGACCGATGACGTAGTTTCTTGAGCTCAAAAAGGCAGCAAAGAAAGAGGAAAGAAAGGCAGGTGACTGAAGAAAAGGACCTTGGCTTCTTGGCTTTTTGGCTTCTCTTTCCGTGGAGACGCGCGAACCACATAGACAGACAGACAGACACACACACACACACGCGCAAGCAGCACTCACAGTGCTGAAATCGTCCGTGTCTGTTGTTCTCTCCGCTTAAGAGCTTGTGATCCTTGCCCTGCCTTCCTTCCCTCTTCCATCCATCCATCCATCGTTGTCGCTCTTCAAGACCCTGACATTGCTTGCGCGTCTGATCACCTCGCATCTCCTTTAATCCCACTCTCTCGGATCAACACCCACCCCACCTCTGGCATCCATGTCAGCCAGACAGGGTCAGGTCAAGCCTGGTGCCAGTGACCGGGCTTCCATCCCCACTCCGCCCGTCAAGTTCCCTCTGGATGACAAGCCAGGACCGCTGTCAACTCGCAAGCAGCAGAGGTATGCCACTGCGAAGCCTAAACAATCCCGAGGCTTCTCTGGCTGGCTCATCTCCTTTGGTACTCGTGCCACCATCTTCTACCTCATCTTCGCCGCATTATGGACTTGCCCTTCGCGACCCTTTGCTTTCGACTACTCGGCCAAGGATCCGCGACCTGTCTGTCGCAACTTGGCACAGGCTCACCACCAACTCGCTTCCATCGTTACTCCTTATATTCGCCGGGCGCAAAAGAAAGCGGAACCGTACACTCGCCCCGTCATCCAGGCTGCGACGCCATGGGTCAAGCGTGCTAACAAAGTAGCTCGTCCCATCTACCGTGAGGCTGACAAGCGAGGTCGCCTCATCTGGAAGAAGCGCATTGATCCTGCGCGTCGTCGTGCTCTCAAAAAGGCACGCAAGCGAATCGACCCTTACGTCCAGCAGGCCCACTCGTATCACAAGCGCAACGTCCAGCCTCACATCAATACGGCTCACAAGGCTGTCAAGCCCTACCACGATATCTACCAGCGTGACGTCTCTCCCTATGTCGACCGCGCCTACCAGTACAGTCTGCAGTCTCCTTCCGTCTCGTATGCCTTCTACATGGACAAGGTTCACCCCCGTGTCGTACACGCCATCAAGCAGGTCTACAGCTTCTTTGTCAATCACGTCGGCCCCGCCGTGCGCAGATTCTACAGTCTCTACGTCCGACCTCAGCTCGATCGTCTTATCGCTAAGGTGTACCAACGCAAGGCTCACTACCTCGGCTCTGATGCCATCAAGACAGCCCAGAGCGAGATGAAGCAGGCAGCTAAAGAGGCTGATAAGCACGCTAAAGAGTCGGTCAAGAAGGCGGAACAAGATGCGATCAAGGCTCAAACCCATCCTTCCCTACTCGATCGTGTCAAGCAAGCCAAAGATGCTGTCGTCGACAGTGCTACCGGCAAAGAGACTGCTCCAGTCAAGCTTGCCCAACTCGATGCTGAACAAGGAAAGACCAAAGATCTTCTCCAAGTCTGGGAGAATGGCATGACTGACCTCATCGAAAAGGAGTACAAGCTCGCCGTCGACCGTATTGCCGATCTTCGCAACAAGCGTCTTGCTGACTTGCCCGACCGATTCGGCCTGATCAACGAGGCTTTCGCCGAAGACACTGTTGCTCTCATCCTTAACCGTGTTGAGCGTGGCTTGCGCAAACTTGCTGTCAAGCCCTCCGACTCTAACGCTGAGCTCAAGCAGAAGCTTGCTGCAGGTAACAAGCTCGTTGATCAGCAGATCGCCAAGTTTGACCAAGCTACTCTGGATACCAAGGCTCACATTTCTGCCTTCTACGAGGAGCTGCTCCAGCAAGAGAGGCAGGCGATCGAGACTAGCAGCGCTGAAGTGCGTCGCTATGCTGCTGCTGCCAAGGAGGCCTACGACGACATCATGCGCGATGCCAAGTTCTCTGCCACTATGGATGAGTGGCAAGGCTGGGACCTCGGTGTCCGTAAGCGCGCCTCGATGTTTGCCGAGGAGCTTGCGGCGGTGCAGAGCAACAAGAAGGCTGTCAGCACTGCTTCTGGTGCTGTGGATCTGCGAAAGGAGGCTCCCGACATGCAGAAGGAGATCGACTCACTCCGCAATTGGACCGACAAGCTGCACAAAGCGGCAAGGACGGAGTTGATCGCGTACTGCGATACTTCGCTTGCTCAGCTCGGTGGTGAAGGCGTCGCTGCCAAGATCTCGGATGTTACTGATAGGTTGGTTGAGCAGGCTAGTCGTATTAGCACTGATGCCGCTGCTGGTATGCTCGGTGCTGTTGGTGCTGCTAGGTCCAAGTTGGGACTTGGTGAACCTGCTTCGGAGGGATATGTGGCTAGGGCCAAGTCGTACCTTGCTTCGGGCACTGGTTCTGGTTCGTCCTTTGACGACTACATCAACAGTCTCAACGCGAATGTGGCTGCTGCTGGAAGCTCCGTTTCTTCTGTAGCCGCACAGGCTAGCAGCAGTATTGCATCGGCTGTCGGTAGCTCTTCCACTCCTGCTGTGGCTAGAGCTTCAGCTGCTGTCGCCGATGCAGCCAGCGGTGTCGCTGCCAACGTCCAAGCTGCTACCGGTAAAGCCACCGATGCAGCTGCTTCTGCTGCCTCTTCTGCCTCTTCAGCTGCTAGCAAAGCAAGTCGCAGTGCCGCTTCTGCCCTCGGTGCTTCTCCTACTCCCGAGACGCTGGAGGACTACACAGAGGTGGTGAAGGACAACGTCAATGCCGCTGCTGGTAAAATGGGAGGTGTTGCTCAAGCGGCCACCTCTTCTGCTTCTTCGCTTGCTTCGGTTGCGTCCAAGTCTGCTGGTGACGTTGTGGGCGCAGATGCTTCTTCAGCTCTGTCCGCTGCATCGGTTGTATACGCGTCTGCCAGCTCAGCCGCCCAATCTGGTGCTTTGTCCGCATCGTCGGCAGCATCTGTGGTGTCCAAGTCCGTCAGCTCGGCTGCCGCTCCTGGTGCTTCATCAGCCTCCTCTTTGGCTTCGGTTGCGTCCCGATCGGTTGGCTCGGCCGCTGCAGAAGGGGCGTCTTCCGCATCCACGCTTGCCTCGGTCGTGTCCAAGTCGGCTGGTTCAGCTGCGGCTTTGGGTGTTTCCTCTGCCTCTTCCCTCGCCTCAGCCGCGTCCAAGTCTGTAGATTCGGTCGCCGCATCAGGTGCATCATCAGCATCTTCTCTCGCCTCCGCAGCTTCCCGATCAGCCGCTTCTGCAGTCGGCGCCTCTTCCTCCCCCTCCACCTTCGCTGACCGTGTAGAGGATCTTCAAGACTCCGCAAGCGTCATTTATGGATCAGCAGGAGTGATTTACGGCTCAGCAGCTAGTTCTGCTTCTTCTATCGCCAGCAAGGCTGGCAGATCAGTTGCTTCGGCTGTCGGAGCTTCGCCTACGCCTGAGACGCTAGAGGATTACGTGGAGGATGCGAAGGATGCGACTCAGTCGATTGCTAGTAAGGTGGCTAGCGTCGCTCATGTTGAGTTGTAACCACCCCTGTTTATAATCTAAGGAAGGAATTGGAAACAGTAGCATCTGATTGAATGTATTGCTGTCTTTGGAGTGTGGATCATGTGAATAAAGGTCTGTATTCAGTAGCAGCAGGAACAGCAGCAGCAGCAGCAGCAGCAGCAGCAGCAGATGCTTTTTTCTGTGCTGCTCGTTGGTTGAGTATTTGTCTAAGAACGAAAACTGAACCTGTTTCCAAGGCGTATTCCTCCTCTTCATCGTCACTGGCTCCTGTTTGCTGCTGTTGAGCATCACGCACAGCTTCCATCAGCGGTTTGTTCCTCAATAGAGCTCGACGCTTGTGGAAATCGATCTCGTCCATAGCTCGTCGAACAGATTCTGTAGGGAGAATGGTTCGGTCGATAAGAGCGAGATGACGAAGCATGGATGATTCGACGAGCTTCCAAATTCGAGCTGATACGCGAGTGCGAGTTAGCGTGCGGATCATGAGGGAAAGTCGCCGATCGACGTGGGTTGACATGGTTTCGTCGCCTGGTAGTCGGCCTCCGCGCAGAATGATTTTGACGATGATGTCGAGTAGTGCTGGGTCGCTGAATAGTAAGCCAAATTTGGCTTGACTTGGCGACGCTTCCTCGTCTCCAGCAGCAGCAGGGCTGATGGAAGAGAGAACTGGTCGTGCTTCGAGTTGATCCAATGTGTCGTTGAGCAAAATCAAACCTCGCTTGAGAGTCTGCCACCGGTATCTGCCAACAAACGTCTCGTACCTCTCCATCTTCTTTTCCTCCTCCTCCTCTTCTTCTTTAACCGCCTGCCAGCTACCCTGAGCCAAAACATCACTGTCCCATGCTCGAATCCATCTTCTCCACAGCCTCAACACTGTTGGCTCACCATCGAACGCTTTCTTGTCATACCCTGCCTCTGGGTTAGAGGGTATAATCACCCCGCTCCACAACTTATCGAACCACTCGCTGGAGAAGGCGAGCTTGAGCACTTCGTAAGCTGAATCTTGGCCCTCGATGGTAGCACGTTGTTGTAGAGCGGTAGAGAAGATATGGATGACGCTACTTCTTTGCTTGAGGATCAGCTCGTTGTTAAGCATGTCTGCCTGAGGGTGTGGGTTGGGTTGGAGACGGAGTATGCGCTTGAGTTGGGCGAGGGCGGCAGGGAAATCGCCGACAGTGGACAAGAGGCGCAGGCGAAGAGTCAGAGCTGCGAGCTGGGCCTCGCTTCGGCACTTGGTTCTCTTCATGGAGCCAGGGTAAAGCTGCGCAATCAGGGTGTGGATCCGGTTAAGCGATGTAGTAAACTCGGCAGACCCGGTCCTTTGTGTGGGTCTGAGAGCGTCTATTTCGGCTTTGATCAATGCCGATGCAACCCGAGGCAGCTCATGGAACGACTTGCCTTCTCCCAAACCGGTGAGTTGCTTGAAGACGGTGCGAACGAGCTGAAGCGCTTCAAGAGCATGTTGCGCCGAGGTGTGTGTTGATCGCGGGCTACGCAGGGGAGCACTCAAGCCGGACAATATGGTAGCGAGGAAACTTTCGTCGATCGGGATGCCGTTGGCGTCCATGGATGCTTTGATCTGCAAAATGTCAGCCTGAATCTGCCGTGATTGTGTTCCGAAGTTCGCTAAATCTCTGCTTCGCGGCTGTGAGACTCGCTCGCGGAGAAGGGCGATGAGCTGGAGCTGGTAGTGAAAGACGGTCGGAGGCAAAGAGTGTTCATGAAGGACGTCGAAGCAGGCTCGGACGCGGTCTAGTTTGCCTGCATGGGAAAAGGCCTGCATGAGAAGCAGTATCAACTGCGACAGTGAGGCGATCGTCTCGGCGCGGGAAATGGAACGAGGCAAGCTAGCTATCATCTTTCGTTCCAGGATGCGTAAGATTTCTTCCAATACGCCAGTGGCAGCCTTTGAGCTGGCCTTCAAAGTGAGTTTGGCGAGAAAGCGGGTCCGGAGGGCGTCACAGGGCACAAGAACTGATATCCTACGAAGCCTCCCAGCAGTCAGAGCATCCATGGCGGCTACATCGTTCTTTCCGCTCCGCCGAGTCACTGCAAAGGCCGACTTCAAAAGAGATACGAGATAGTGCTCGTGAAGGACTAGCGGTGGATCAGATGCATTCTGTTCGTGGCGAGAGGCCGGACCGTTGACCCACCATCGCTCAGCTTTCAAGGCTGGACTGTAAAGGAGCTGTTTTGCCACTGCGACGATCTGGGCCTCATCGTTTGCTGCACTGAGTCGAGCTTCGATGTAGGCTGACTCGACATCGATAAAGAACGAATTTGAGACCGCTGAACAGTTGGTGGGTGGAGATCTATCTGGGAGATCTGGATCAAAGTAGGAGCTAAAGCCGACTTTAGTGTGCTGAGTTAGAGGACGGCGTGGTTTGGTTTTACCGGTCCTTTTAGAGGCTGCGCTTGAGGATGAGCCAGCCGATCGAGCTGAAGAGTCGAATGCTGGTTCCTCGAAATCGGCCTGCGCGATGGAGGCATTGTGACGGCGGAATGTGGGGGTTGAAGATTGGACAAGGGCAGGAGCTAGGAAGTCAGGTAGTTTCACTGATCTGTGGGGCAGAGGTTGTGACTCCAGGCTGCTCAGCAACGCCAAAGAGCTACGCCAACGAGCCATGGCGGCTAGTGAGGCTGTAACGTTCGTCACAGTGCCGATTCCTTGCCTGGGAACTGACAGATAACCCAATTGGCCTACATAGGCGCTGAATTCTACAGATCCGTCATCGAAGGCGATAAGCAAGGGTGAGGATTGTTGAAGAGGAGAATGTGACGATAGTGATTAGAGAAGGTATGAAAGAGTTGAGAGACTTCTGAATGTGCAACCTTGATTCGGAACTCGGAAGTGCAAGTCACGTGCCCTTGTCCTCCGCTTTGGTTTTTTACATTAGGGCCGTTCAACGCGTGTGCTTTTCTAGCTTTACCATAAAGTGTGCAGTACCAAAAAGCAAATTTGGCAGAGAGTTGCATCGATCCTGTAAAGCACTCCAAGAGGAACTTTACGCTACTAATTCTTCAGAATCAGTATCTTTGTGCTAGCCTGCAAAATTTCAGGGTTGGAATTTCTGTGTTTTCAACTCTGTGTGGAGGTTAGCTCAGTTGAAGTCAGGCACACGTACGGGACCTCCAGCAGAAAACTGAATTTAAAAATTTTCTCCTCTGTGTGCTAGCTTTACATCATCATTATATAATCACTCTTCAACTCAGATGAGCTTTTGTGGCTGAACACGCCTGCTGCTTTACTCTAATTTCTTTAGCCTCGCGCGACGGCTTGAACATTCCTATTCACGTGTGCTGCTTTTTTTTTTTTTTTTTTTTTTTTTTTTTTTTTTTTTTTTTTGGTCTCCTCAAAAGGGGAAAAAAAAAAAAAAAAAAAAAAAGTGGATCTGAAGGCGAAACTTTTGGGCCGGCTAATTTCCACCAGCGAGGAAACACTTTGCTCTTCTCCCCTTGACCACCATCTTAAGCACAATCAGCAAGCTTTGCTTTCCTGCTACAGCATAGCTAGCGAGCGAATTCAACATAGCTGGACCATGTTTGCAAGGCTCACTCAAGCACATAGTCTCTCGTGCTGAGACAACACAGGTCGATACAGGCACAACAACACCGACATACGAAGCTCTCACTAGACCCGGTCGCTTCCACGTTAGACTTTCACATCAGGATGCCTTCCTTATCGGCAGCAGAAGACTCCGCCAAGAGGAAGAAGGGAGGACCAGCCCCACACCTCAAGTCACGCTCTAAAAATGCTCGTAAGCTCAAGAGGCAGGTCGAGGATGCCGAGATCACACGGCTCGAGCAGGGCGCCAACAACTTTGTCGAGCCATCAGACTTGAAGCAGTTTAATCAGCTGCCCTTGTCCGACCGAACACGACGAGGTCTCAAGAAGGCCGGCTATACCGACATGACTGGCATTCAGGCCAAGTCACTTCCTCTATCGCTCAAGGGCAAGGATGTGCTCGGTGCAGCAAGAACTGGCTCCGGCAAGACCCTTGCATTCTTAATACCCGTTCTCGAAATCCTCTACCGCAGAAAGTGGGGACCTTCTGATGGTCTGGGAGCTCTTGTGATCTCACCAACACGAGAACTTGCTATCCAGATCTTTGAGGTTCTCCGCAAGATTGGTCCCTACCACACATTCTCTGCCGGACTGGTCATCGGTGGCAAGGACGTCAAGCAAGAAAAGGACCGCTTGTCACGAGTGAACATCCTCGTGGCCACCCCAGGTCGTCTCCTGCAGCACATGGACCAGACACTCGGTTTCGACACTTCCAACCTGCAGATGCTGGTGCTCGACGAGGCGGATCGTATCCTTGACATGGGTTTCTCGCGAACGCTCAATGCCATCGTTGAGAACCTTCCTCGCGACCGACAGACGATGCTCTTCTCTGCAACACAGACAAAACGAGTCAAGGACCTTGCAAGACTGTCACTGCAAGATGCAGAGTATGTCGCCC
Organism: Ustilago hordei; assembly: GCF_900519145.1. NCBI lineage: Eukaryota > Fungi > Basidiomycota > Ustilaginomycetes > Ustilaginales > Ustilaginaceae > Ustilago > Ustilago hordei. The sequence continues at coordinate 114,772 of NW_024545266.1, read as the reverse complement.
TCGGTGATGCGGAGAAGGAGGTATCTACACCGAAAGGCTTGGAACAGCATTACATGCTTGTCGACTTGGAAAAGAAGCTCGACTTGCTCTTCTCATTCATTCGAACTCACACAAAGTGCAAGGCGCTTGTCTTCATGTCGTCATGTCGTCAGGTGCAGTTCGTTCACGAGACATTCTGCAAGCTGCGTCCAGGTGTCAGTCTGATGGCTTTGCACGGCAAGCAGAAGCAAGCCAAGCGTCTGCAGATCTTCACGCAGTTCACCAAGACGCAGCATGCGCTTCTCTTTGCCACCGACATTGCTGCACGAGGTCTTGACTTCCCCGCCGTCGACTGGGTCATTCAGCTGGATGTGCCGGAGGACGTGGATACGTATATCCATCGTGTCGGTCGAACAGCACGCTACACTGCCAAGGGTAATAGCTTGCTCTTGGTGCTCCCGAGCGAAGAGAAGGGCGTGCTCGAGGCTCTCGCTACCAAGAACATCCCCATTGGTCGCATCAAGCCCAAGGAGAGCAAGACGCAAAGTATCCAGAACCAGCTACAGGCTTTCGCATTCCAGGAAGCACAGATCAAGCACCTCGCCCAAAAGGCATTCGTTTCGTACGTGCGATCGATCTACTTGCAGAAGAACAAGGAGATCTTTGATGTTACTGCTCTTCCTCTTGAGCCCTTTGCTGCCGCCCTTGGTCTTCCAGGTGCGCCCAAGGTCAAATTTGTCAAGGAAGCGGCCAAAGCGAAGAAAGCTGCAGCGTACAAGGCCGCTCAACAGAACGACGGCAAGCAAAGCGATCGTGGCTCTGATGATGAGGACGATGAGGGCGCAGCAGACAAGAATGGCAAGGTTCGAACCAAGTATGATCGCATGTTTGAGCGCAAGAACCAAGACATTCTTAGCGAGCATTACGCCAAGCTCATCGCCGACGACGCCTCTTCTGCGGAGAGCAGCGAAGATGACTCGGATGCAAGTAGGTCTGGAACTGATTCGGATGTCTCTTTAGATGGCGAGCGTGACGATGCTGAGGAGACGCGATACGGTCGTTCTTGGGCACGGCGCAAGGAAGACCGCCTTGTCGGCAGTGACACTTCGGATTCGGAAGTCGACTCGAACTCTGACGATGAGGACAGTGACGGAGCTGCTAGATTGCGCGTCTCCAAGTCCGGCGCTGCTGCCAAAGCTGGATTCAAAGCTGCCGCTGATACAGGAGATGACTTGCTCACACTCAAGCGAGCTGATCACGCCCTTGAGGATGACATGGATGCCTACGGTATAGGTGGAGACGATGTGCCCATCACTATGGAGCAAGCCAAAGCAGATGCCAGCGAGAATCTTTCCAAGAGAAAGCTTGCCATGGGTCAAAGCAAGAAAGCGCTCGCGCTTGCCGGCAAGCGTGGTATCGGTGAGAAGCTCATCTTCGACGAGGACGGCGAAGCACATGCTCTGTACGAGTTGCAGGATGAAGAGGCATTCAAGAAACAGGGTGATGCCAGGACACAGGCACAGCGGTGGGCGGAAGAGGAGCGCGAACGTATGCAGGAGGCGGATATCAAGGACAAGGAACTGGCTAAGGAGAAGCGTCGCGAGAAGCGTCGACGTCAAAAGGAGCGCGAGAAAGCGCTTGAGCGAGGCGACGATCTGGATGACGAGGAGGAGGAGGAGGAGGAGGAGGATGACAGCGATGGTGATGGTGATGGCGAGGGTGGCAGAGCGGTACTTGCTCCCATCGACAACCGATCCGATGGCTACGAGACGCCTGACTTTGAAATCTCTTCTGAAGAAGAGGAGGAGGAGAGCAGCGACGACGAAGAGGTATCACTTCAAGCCCCGGCTTCCAAGCGTCGCAGGACCGACAAGCCAACGAAGCAAGCACCTGCTACCAAGAAGAGCAAGCTCGAGCAGGAAGAAGAGTTGGCTCTCCGTCTTCTTGCCGGCGATGGCTAGAGTGTCCGGCTACTACAGAGTAAGTCTCTACGGACGGCTAATTCTATCACTTGCTACAAAGGTGGAACACGGGTTGACCGCTCGCATGATGGTACTCGTGTAATTTGCGCCTGATGGTCGTTGGCGTCCCTCCAAGAGATTGGCGGTACAACGGGGCTCGCTAGCCGGCAAGCCCTGGCGCCTTGGGCTCGATGAAACTAACACTTCTGATACGAACAGCGGGTCATACTTGTTTCTTCCCTCGATGGCAGTGATGGCAGTTGCAAGGAATCGTTATCCCCTGGACTAATACTAACTCTCGACGCTCTTGATTCCCTTGTCTCGACGGAATAGGCCACATCGACACCATGGTCGCGACTTTCACTGCATCTCTTGTATTTGTAGCCATTCTAGCATTCCCCTTATCTGTGACCACCGAGCCTTGTTCGTTGCTTGATTCTCTGTGGAGAATGAGTTGTGATTGCAGCATCGTCTGAGGCAGGCGAGTGGAGCCATCTCGAGAGGGATAGGAGCTCAAAAGGCACATTTGAAGGGGCAAGCGTTTCTATGCGAGTTGGCAGTTGGACCCTTTTGGTCAGCGATGGGCTAAGAGAATAGAAAAATCGAGATGAATTACTATTGAGCGCCGCAGCAACGAGCTGATCGGGCGCGGATAAGCGGCAACGCTTCCGGTGAAGAAGAGGCTGCTCAAGACTAAAGGATTACTCAAGCACCTTGCGCCTTTCAGATCATGAGGATGAGCTTCTTCACTTGGAAATGAGTAAGGAACGGTCTCTTCCGTAGCGTTATATGCGACTGGGGGCGAGAAAGCTGTGGGTTTTTACGAGACTCGCTATCGGGCGATTTGCGAGCATTGTGACTGATGAGAATTTTTGTGACTGTAGAAAAGGAAGGGCCCGGGCAGAAAAGAGGGCCTGCCTTGAGAGATCACATGGAAATCGACAACTCAGCCATCTGGAACTGCGATTGCTTCAGTGATCCTTGAGAAAGTCAGCTGCTGAGCGTCTCTGCCAAAGCTCTCGGACCACTTGGATTTCAGTCGACTTTGATGGCTCATCACGCGTCTTTGCTCTCATTTGTGTGTGTCTTTTGCTGAGACTGCGCTCTGCTGCCTTGCCTTTTTCTCCTCGCCCTTTGACCTTTGGATTTCCTGCGGCTTGAGATCACAAAATCTGCATTTCTCGCTTTCCATTGGCAACGCAACGGTTGCCTGCCGACGCCCCTCGCCGAGGCTGTTAAGAAAAGCTTGGTTCCTTTTCATGATCACCCACCAGCAGCAACTTGAAGCCTTTGTTGCATTCTTTCCCCCGTTCGCCTCTCGAATAAACCCACCCACACACACATTAGTTAAAAAAAAAAAAAAAAAAAAAAAGAAAGAAAGAAAGAAAAAGAGGAAACGCACAAGCTGTCTGTTTCGTCTTGGTCTTTTTCAGCTTGCAATCGGAAAGAGCTCAGCGGGATCAAGATCCTGGACAAGCATCCGACATTCAACCTCATCCTCGCTTTCCTTCTCGCTACTACCAACATTTAGCATCTTCAGCCTATCTTACAGTCGACACTGCTTTCTTGCATCAGCATTTCGATCAACATCTCGCAACTCTTCTTACGTCAACCTCAATCACGGCTGATGCTCAACTTGCCATTGTCACCGCATCTCATGCCTGCCCAAAAACCATAACGACACTCTAATCGATCGATCTTCATCTCTCCGACAAGCGTTACGATTCTGAACTCAAGCTTTGCAAGTCCTCCCCCCTCCCCCCTTCTCTCTCTCTCTCTCTCTCTTTCTCTCTCTCTCTCTGCTCAGCTTCTGTCCCCCCTAGTCAATCGTGTGTCCGGCCTATCAGCTTAGAAGCAGCTAGCCACTTTGCGATCCAGATTGCACGAGTCTTTTGACATCAGCCTTGTCCTGCTGAACTCGAGCTTTCCTCTTGCTTGGCTTCACGGATTCTCGATGCCTAGCAATCGCAGCCGTACCAAGCCTAGCTCCAGCTCCAGCTCCCCCTCCAACGCTCGCTCATCAATTCGATCTCCAGCAGCTACTGCCAATTCCACAACTGACGTCTCTTCTTCTTCCGGAATAGCTGCTGCCGCTCCCACCTCCCGTCGCTCCAACCCAGCCGCTGCTGCCGCTGCCACTCCTCTTCGCAGAAGCCGCCGGCTCTCCGCTGCTCCCACGACCGTCACCGACGACCTTTCGGACTCTCGTAGCGAAGCCTCTTTCTCCACCTCAGATCAGCTCTCGGCTCCTGTGACTCCAGCCACCGCCGTATCTGCATCAGCCTCCTCTAACCCTTCTTCCGCCAGCCGCAAGTCCCTCGCCTCACCCCGTGCATCTCCGGCTGCACGATCTTCCACCTTGCCGCCATCTCCTCAGTCCACCCCTTCCCGGGCTGGCGCTTCTCTCGCTTCTGGCTCCTCGTCCAAGGCTACCGCTCGTCAAAAAGGAAAAGGAAAGGCTATTGTCCTACCTGACGCAGCAGCATCTACCGCATCTACTTCGGCTTCGGCTAAAGGGTAAGTTTTTCTGCATCGCTGCTATATGCCCATCTCGTCCTTGCTCGTATACCAACCATCTCCACATTCACTCATCTCTCTTTCCTTGCCTTGTGATTCCCTTTCTCAATATTGTAGAAAGCGCAAAGCCTCCACAAGCACCCCGTCCAAGAAAGTGGCTCCATCCCCAACAACCACGAGTGAGCCCAGCAATAAGCGTCAGAAGACCGACTCTCAAGCTTCCGCCTTTACCAAGCAAACGCGCCGCCTTTCTTCTTCCTCTTCCTCCACCTCGCCTTATTCACTTCGTTCGCGCGGCAACACCGCAGACCAGTCGCCCTCTTCCACCTCCAAGATGACCGGCGCCAACCCCAATCCAGCCGACGCTCGCGGCTCCGCCCGATCCTCGTCGACCAAGTTCAGACCCTCACCGACATCTAAGCGCGCTTCCACTAGCGGCTCCACACGCTCCTCCCGAAGCAGCGCAGCTCACCAGCTCGAGTGCTCGGATGAAACTGGCTCTAACGAGGACGATGATGTCCACATGTCGGACCTCAGCCCTGATCCTTCCAACAAAGGCACTGCCGCTAGGTGCGAGTCCTCGCATGTCGGCCTAGTCGAAGAGCCAGAAGACCTAGCGATCGATGAAGACGATGCACATTTGCATCAGGACGAGCATATGCATGACTTGCCCGACAATCACCACTTGGATCACGACGACGACGACGAGCACGATAATGACGATGACCACAGCAATGAAGATGACCACGACGAAGGTATGCCTTCGCGTGGGGAAGGTGGCCTCGGCGCGTTCGACGATGAAGATGACGACGACGATGACGATGGCGATGATAGCGACCATGGCGCTGGCGTCTTTGGCCTTAACTTGCGAGCCATGGCTGGCTACATGTCTGGCTTGTCCAGCCGGTTCCGCAGCCTTCTCTCATCCTTGCGCAAAGAGTCTGATCCGACAACCCAGATGGTGACACTCCAAGACCTGTCCGAGTTGCTCAGCGTTAGTACTGAAGACACGCTAGCTGGCTACTTCCCAACCGACTCGTTCGTCAAGGAGCTCGTCTACATCCTCGGCGGACCCAAACCAGAGCGCAACGATCTCGGAGGCAAGTCTTCTTCCAAGATCGAGTCAGTCGACGATGACCTGGACGACGAGATGAGGGCTGTACTTGCTGCGGCCGACACGGAAGACAATGGCGAAAAGATGCTCCTGGCCTGTCGATGCTTGGCCAACCTCATCGAGGCCATGCCATATGCTGCGCATAGCGTCGTAGCTAACGGTGCGATTCCTGTGCTCAACTCCAAGCTCATGGAGATCACTTTCATCGACTTGGCCGAGCAGGTGTTGCAGACCCTTGAGAAGGTCTCACAGGACTACCCTAGCTCCATCGTCAAGGAAGGCGGTCTATCTGCCATCTTGCAGTATCTCGACTTTTTCAACATCCACATCCAGCGCACTGCTATGACGGCTGCTGCCCACTGCTGCCGCAAGCTCACGCCCGAATCGCTCAGTATGGTCCGTGACGTCATGCCCATCATCCAGAACGTCCTCACCTACAGCGATCAGCGCCTGGTGGAGTCAGCGTGCAAGTGCGTCGTTCGTGTCGTAGAGAGCTACCGTCTCCATCCTGAGCTGCTCGAACAGCTGTTGACTGGCGAGCTTCTTGCTGCCCTTAACAACCTGCTCCTGCCCGCTTCCTCGGCCACAAGCTCCAACACAACACTCGGTGCCAGCGTCTACACGGACGTGCTCAAGGCACTCGGTACCGCTTGTCGCAGCAGCCCACGTCTCGCAGTCGTGCTGCTCGAGAATAACATTGTCGAAACCCTATACCATCTGCTCACCGGCTCACCCGCACCCACCGACACTGCCACCGCCAAGGAGAAGGCCGATGCAACTCGACCTCACGGCATCAAGCTCGAGTCAGAACAAGCTTCGGGCCCTAACAGTGCCGCTGAAACCGCTGCAGTTGCTGTCGTCCCTGACGCAGGTGCAACAGATGCCGCCGGCTCTACTGTTGCTGTTGCGGACATGGCCGTGCTACAGAACTTGGCTCAACGACCCAAGGAGCAGATTCAGGAAGCCCTGTCGCTCGTGGGTGAGCTTCTGCCACCGTTGCCTCGCGACGGTGTCTTTGACCCGCGTGCATACACCGAGAAAGCGTACCTCAAACGCACCGCAAAGCCAGCGTCTCCTTCCAGCGCTTCCAAGTCGGTACCTGGCGCTTGGACACAAGCTGATGGCGAGAAGAGCACCTCTGACGCCACGAGCGCGTCTGCAGGCAAGGACACTAGCCTCGCTGCAACCACCGAAGCATCGCGTCCCTCCTCCTCGCGCTCCAGCTCTACGCGCAGCAAGGTAACACGGACCAAGTCGGACAAAGAGGTAGCACGCGAAGCAGCCCAAGCCAAGCGCATCGAGATGCTGCACAGCCGCACTGCCCTCGTGAAGCGCTTCACCCACCTGGTTCTGCCGACTCTAGTCGAGGTGTACGCTGCCAGCGTTGCCCTTCATGTCCGTCACAAGGCGATCAACGGCATCCTCAAGATCATTAGCTTTGTTGACCCTGAATCGCTCGAAGAGGCACTCGACAATGTGCCCCTCGCCAGCTTCTTAGCCGCTATCCTCTCGTCTCGAGACCACCCAATCCTCGTCAACGGTGCCTTGCAGATCGTCGAGTTGCTGACGGAGAAGCTTCCCTCGCTCTACACGGCGCTCCTTCGCCGTGAAGGTGTCATGTGGGAGATCGACGACATCGCTTCTCAGACTCCGTCCGACCGTGCGTCTAGCACCGACAAGCCAGCAGGTACCTCGACTGATGCTGAACGAGGCTCGAGTGCGCAGCCACTCAGTCTGCCGCGGTCTGGCTCTTTGGGAGTCGATGCAGCTTTCGACAGTGCAGGTATGGGCATGTCTTCTAGCTCTGGTCTGGCTCGTCTTATTGCTGCTGCTTCCGGTTCTGGCCAGGCTGCCACGCTCGTGGACGCGTTGGGCAACCGCGTCTCTTCTTCGTCCGCTCCCACTTCTGGCTTCAACGCACAGAGCTCCGCCGATGCTACCGATGCCAGCATCTGGCGCGCTCGTGTTCTTCGTGACAAGTTCACTGCCGAGGCCAAGTCTTCGGAGGGTGCTCAGAGCGCAGCACAGGCACTCGATCACATCAAGGATCTCGTTCAACGTCTCACCGATGCTGCTGCCGAGGGCCGAGAGTCGGATGCCAACAATGTCCTCCAACAGGTCACTTTGCTTTTTTCGCGTACCGAGGACCCTATCTCAAGCTTTGAGCTGCTGCGTTCCGGACTTGTTGAAGCGCTCTACTCCTTTGCTACCAGCAACGAGGGTCGCATTCCACTCGAGCGCCGCCGCACACTGCTGATCGAAGCATTGATGGACACGGACACCAACTCAGGCCACAGCGGTGCCACAGTTCTGGTCCGCAGGCTGCAAGAGGCTCTGAGCCGCTTGGAGAACGTCGAGATCACCACGGCACTCAGTGGAGGCACTGATGAAGTGCGCAAGAGCCCTAGTGCTATGCTTGGGCGTCAGTTGCGCGTGCGACTTCAGGCAGAGGACGCCACCGACATTCCACGCAGCTGCAACAACATCATCGTCACCATTCATGCTGTGGCCACATTCAGATCTCTTAGCGATTACCTTCGACCCAAGATTGCTGTATCCTCGGCTGCATCCGGCTCAGGTTCGGGACCAGGTGCTACAGCTGGCTCTTCTGCTTCTTCGCGACTCTCTTCCGTCTTGGCTGCCTTCGCAGCAGCCACCGGATCTGGCGGCTTCTCCGAGCTAGGTGGCAGCAGTGGCAGCGGCAGCAAGACAGCTGGTGCTGGCAGCAGCAAGGAGACTGCCATAGGCCAAGCGGGCACTTCGACCAGCGCCACTGCTATGGATGCAAACGCCGGCAAGAAGGACGAGCAGAGCGGTGAGATCAAGAAAGATGCAAATTCCGGCGAATCCGCCTCTGGCTCCGCCCAGGCTGGCAAGAGCCGTGAGGCAACCTCTCGCGAAGACGAAGCCCGTGAGGATGCTCGCGCCCCTGCTCGTCACCTCTTCGGCGGCAGCGACGATGCTCCATCGGCTGCCGGCACAGACGGTGAAGCCAAGACCAAGGACACAACTGCTAATGGCAACAGCAACTGCAATGACGACGACCAACGATCCGACGAGGCACTTGCACGCTCGCTCATGGAAGGCTTACTCCACGGTGCCGAGTTTGACGACGACGAAGGCTTCACAGACGAGGAAGGCTTTGACGAAGAGATCCTGCAGAGCGAGATCCCAGCAGACGGTGCTAACGGCTCGGCTGATGCTTCCAACGGCGCTGACGCTGCCGACAAGACCATCAACCTCGATGTTGAGAAGGAAGGCGGTAGGATTGTAGCAAAGACGCCGGAAGGCACGCGCATCCCTACGCCTGGCAATGGTTCAGGTACTCCTAAGTCTGCTGAGAGCTCTTCCACGGCCACCGCTGCTTCTGGCACTGCCGCTGCTGCTGCTGCTGCTGCTGCTGCATCGGGCTCTTTATCTTCCACTGCTAGCCCTGCTAAGACTTCTTCTTATGCTTCGGCTTTGCAGAAGAAACCGACGGACTGGCATCTGGAATTCTCGCTTGGATCGGAAAAGCTCACGCTCGACACCACCATCTATGGTGCTGTCCACCGCTTCGAGACTGTACAGGCACGAGAGCAAGGTCACAGCTCATCTTCCACCGGAGCTACTCTCAGCTCGTCTATGTACGGTGGAAGCAGGCATATCTGGAGCAATGTTTACACAGTGAAGTACAAGAAGGTGTCTGGATCAGATGCCAAGCCAGCCGCCGAATCAACTCCCGAACCTACTTCGGCTGAGAGTGCAGCCGTCGAGCTTCCTGCTTCGATCAAGGAGGATGCACCCTATGCCAAGTTGCTTCAGCTGCTTGCCGTGTTGCACTCGCTCAACATGGAATGGCGAGAGGTGTCGCGTGCTGGTGACAAGGCTATCACGGCAACGCCGACATCTGCTCTGGCCGAGTCTGCCTTTGTGAACAACAAGCTCACTGCCAAGCTCAACCGACAGCTGGAAGAGCCCATGATCGTGGCATCTGGGTGTTTGCCAGCATGGTCGACCGACCTGCCCAAGCACTTCCCGTTCCTGTTCCCCTTTGAGGCGCGCTTCGCCTTCTTGCAGTCGACGTCGTTTGGCTACGCACGCCTGCTCACGCGATGGCAGGCACTGCACAGCCGCAATCAGGATCCCGGCAGCAGCTCTTCCTCACGCTTGGACGACTCGTTCGGCTTCCTCGGTCGATTGCAGCGACAAAAGGTGCGCATCTCGCGAGCCAACCTGCTCGCTTCTGCATTCAAGGTTTTCGATCTTTACGGCTCCAACTCGTCAGTGCTGGAGGTCGAGTACTTCGAAGAGGTGGGTACAGGTCTGGGACCCACTCTCGAATTCTACTCGCTCGTGTCGAAGGAGTTCGCACGCAGGGATCTAAAGCTCTGGCGCGACAGTCGTGCTGGTGGCTCGAACGAAGACGGTAGCCAGTACGTGTTCAGCCCACTCGGCCTCTTCCCTGCTCCGCTCACTCAGGACACAAGTGCCGTGTCAACTGAGGGAAAGTCGGCTGAGACTGCGATCACTGTTGACGACATCAGCTCGGGTTCTGGATCGACGCCAAAGCGACTCCATGCATTCCGCATTCTGGGTCAATTCGTGGCCAAGGCGCTGCTCGACTCGCGCATCATCGACTGCGACTTCTCGCCTGTCTTCATGCGAGCCGTGCTCAACCAGCATGTTGCTCCGACGCTGGCCACGCTTGCAGCTGTCGACGCCACCTTGGCTCGCTCGCTAGAATCGATGCGCAAGATGCCGTCGGACGAGATCGAGTCGCTAGGTCTTGACTTTACACTCCCAGGCTATGAGTCAATCGAGCTTCATGCTGGCGGACGCGACGAGAACGTGACAGGTGCCAACGTCGAGCAATACATCTTCGAGGTGCTAGACATGACCTTACAGCGTGGCATCCGCCCCGCTGTACGAGCATTCCGCCAAGGTTTCAACCTGATCTTCCCTATCTCGGCCATGTCGAGCTTCACGGCGGATGAGCTGGTGATGCTTTTCGGCAATACAGAAGAAGACTGGAGCGAGTTAACGCTGTTGGCAAGTGTCAAGCCTGACCACGGACTCAACGCCGACTCGCCAACGTTCCGCGACATTGTTGCCATCATGGCATCGTTTGATGTGAGTCAGCGTCGTGAGTTCCTGCAATGGCTCACTGGTTCGCCCAAGTTGCCCATCGGCGGCTTCTCGGGCTTGCATCCTCAGCTGACGATTGTCAAGCGTCCACATGAGGCACCCTTGACGCCCGATGACTACCTACCAAGTGTCATGACGTGCGTCAACTACCTCAAGATGCCCAACTACTCTTCTCGCGACAAGATGCGCGAGCGACTGCACACAGCTATGAAGGAAGGCTCCACTAGTTTCCACCTTTCGTAGTTCACATCATGTTCATCATCAACATCATTACCATCATCATCATTCTCACAATGTGTTCCTATGTTTTCATCCTCATTTGTACCAAGTCTCCATTCAAGTTGATTCGAATGCATCCATTTCTTCTCACGTCGTGATGTGGTGTCACTTGATATCAGCATGACCTTTGATTGCCTGCTCATCACTCCAAAAGAAGGAGTTTTTTTGTTTTTTTTTACCTTTTCGGTCCTCTTTTTTCTCAGCATTTACTGTATTTAACCTTTTTGGTGTACTGAAAATTGCAAAGTCAGCCCTGCCAAGCAGCCTTTTCGGAAGCGGCCAGGTTTGTGATTTCCCCGCCTTTTCTCTGTCTTCGTTCCGGTTTTCGCCTTTCTTTTTGCTCCACTTCAACAGCGAAAAAAGGACTGCAAATTGGCACAACGCTCAATGTGACGGTACGAGGTCACACTAGCCAAGCATTCTGAATCCTTTTCCGACATCATCACTACCACTACCACTCAACAGTATCCGCTGCCGCATCTCACGTAAAGGCGATAAGACTCCTTTCGGCGGCCTAGTTTGCGGGATTGTATCGGATCAGACTGCCTCACCGTTCAAGCTGTGGAAAAACGCAGCGGCTCTCAAAGCAAGGGGACTCGAAGGAGCGGGAATACAACAGTGATCTAGCATTTCGTCTTCTTGATCTTTCGTTTTGCTATGCTCGACGGATAGCTTTCCATCACACTCGGACTCTTCCCTTGGATCATCACGCAGCGGGAACGTACAAACACCAACGGAAGCACTAAGACAATGCAGCCTTCACTGTCGGCCAACCTTGGCTCTTCTGCAGCCTCCTCATCATCCCGCACATTACCAGGCGCAACACCATCCACTCTCCCCTCAGACCCGTCCGAAATCTCCGAAACAGCCCAAGCCCTCCTCCAAGCTCACTATGACCGACTCAAGAACTCCTCCTCCTCCTCCTCCTCTACCACCTCCACCAACTCACAGTCTCTACTCGCTAGACTGGAACGAGCTGCCTCAAACATCGATCGGATTTGTCTTCAACTCGACAACTTCTCAGTCTCTCACCAACTCCATGCGGGAAAGTCTACAGCAGAAGAAGCAACACGAACTTTGCAGCCTCTTGGTCCGCTAGCTTTTTGGCCTGCTAGGGTGGTGTTTAGTGGTGATGCTAGCGAGGGGAAGCTTTGGGTGAGGCAGAGTAATGATGATGGGTTGTCGTTGGAAAATCAGTTGAAGGTTGAGGATGAAGGTCTGCCGATGTTGACGAAGAGTCCGAAAGCGAAGGAGGGCGAGGGGTTGAGGGTGCAAGTGAAGTTGGTGGAGCCGAGTCGGACGGTGGAAGTGAAGTATGTTAGGATGACGTATAAGGATGCCCAGATGCAGTTGCAGAGTAGGAGGGCGAAGCTTTTGGCTGCTGCCCGGGAGCTGCGTGAGAAGTTGGGAAAGGATGCAGTGAAGAGTGTTAGTACTGAGGGAACAGCGGCGGCGGCGAAAGACATGCATTTGCTAAACGAGGATAATCAGGCATTGAACGAGGAAGGTCTGCCATTCTACGAGCCAGTGGAGGAGATATCGGAAGAGGAAGCAACGAGGCAGAATAAGGCGTATATGCAGCCATTTGTGCGATCAGAGGCGGCGGATAAGAACCAGCGGAAACGATGGTTAGAGGACACATTGACTAAGTTGGAAGAGGAAGAACAGAATGAGGAATCGGACGCGGAAGAGGGGGTTGAGGAGATGCCTTCTGCTTCTTCTTCCTCAACTCCGACTCTGCCGGAAGCTGAGCCCTCTGTAGAGGACGAGACTCGTGTTGTCCTGCGTACACGCACGCCCAGTCCACCACCATCGCCAGAGGATGTACTCAAGACCAAAGCCCTGCCGGAGATCGTATCTGCAACTAGACCGCCGCCGCCCAAGTCGGCGCTAAAGACTAGTGCAGCACGGCCTGACATTGTTCAGCGACCGTCTTTCGGGTCTTCGGGCATCCGTCATGGGTTCTTGAATCTGAATCCGTCCAGTCCAGGTGCCATCAAGAGCTCTTATTCGTGGGAAGACCTGGAGAAGGAAGAAAAGCCCAAGTCTGCGGAACCGGGACGACCTTCAAAAAGTCATACTCCTACACCGCTGAGTCGGGTTAGCAGCACTGCTGAATCTTCACTACTCAGTCGGATTACAGATGCGAACTCGAGCCCGGTGACAAGTGGAACAAGCACACCTACGAAGAAGAGTGTCCGGATTAAGAGTCCCGAACGCGCCCATCCGCAAGTTGCGGCCGGGTCCGGGCTCACACCACTGCAGCGTGCGTTACGGTCGAGTATTCGGGTCAAGGAGAATTACAACGAGCCTTCCGCCTCGCAGCAGCAGCAGCCGAACGGGACAGTGTCAGCGCTGGAAAGAACAGACTCAGGTTCAGGTACGGCAGAGAAGCGACACAAAGACGATGTAGGCGTGGAAGAGGAAGCTGAACGCATTGTCAAGTTGCTTGGTCCGGATGTTGTGGAAGGGCATCCAAGTGCGCCGCCGTCGGACGTGCTGAAAAAGATGCAAGAAGCTCATGAGGAGGACAAACGGCTTTCTACACCGGAAGCTGCCGCTGCCAGGGCGAAAAGGGAAGAAGAGGACAGGGAGAGGGAAAGGTTGGAGAGGCTAGCTGAGAAGCCGGCTTTGGGGCATAGTGTGATGGAACGACCTCGAAGTAGTGCCGAGAAGGGGAAGGGGAAGGAAGTTGCGGATCAGGTCAAGTCTAATCAGGCCAAGTTCAGTGCTTTCAAAGCTGGCTTCCTCAACCAGAAACCGGCGATGGCGAAGAAGGAGACCAGATTCGTGCCAAACATGCAGGTGCCGAGGAAAGCAGCGGGAGCTGCAGCTGCTCCGCCGACACAGTCTTTGGGCATGTCAGCGTTAGATAGAGCTTCGTTAGGGGATGACAAATTGAGTCGGCGCAGGGAGGAGATGGGATTGCCTGCTGCTGTGCCTCATGCCAGACCGAGTAAGTCTTATGCTGAGAAGATGGCGGCTAGGCAGCAAGGTCAGACACCCACCTCCGCTGATCCAGAGGATGTGGCCGAGAAGGGGTCAGTAAAGTTAGCTAGACCTGTAGAGGGAGACGATGTGCCTCGGCCTGGTCGTGTTCGTTTTGGTCCTCCTGCTGGATCTTCCCATGCAGACGAAGAAGAGGAGCAGGATGAAGGAATGGAGATCAACCCCTCAGCAGAACTAGATAACCACAACCCAGAAGAAGGCGAGCTGGACGAAGAACAAGAAGAACCAAAGATCGAAGGTGAAGGTGCCGACACGGATGGAGAGGATGCGTACTTTGACGAGTACCTTTCGGGGCGGTCTCGTAAATCTGCTGCTGCGAAAGAGAGTCGTGGATTGGATGATGAGCATGATAATGACGAAGCTGATGACTTCGACGATGATGAGGATGAAGATTGGGATGTCGACGAAGATGATTTTGATTTTGATGAGGATGAAGATGATGATTTCGATTATGATCCGGAAGATCTCATGGCGCTAGCACCGAGGATGGGCGATGTGGAAGGATTGGCCAGGAACCCAGAGTTGATGAGGGAGTATGAGGAGGCAAAGGCGAAGCTTGCCGCAATGGGATTGGCGATGCGTGCAGGTGCGGGTGGAAGTGATGATTTGAGGGCGCAGATGGTGAATGCTGCCCGCTCAACAGGTGGAGAAGGGGAGGAAGAAGAAGGAGAGGAAGAAGAAGGAGAGGAAAAAGAAGGAGAGGAAAAAGAAGGAGAGGAAGATGATTACCAGATGGACTTGGTCCCTCTCGACGCAGCCATGGAGGATCCGGAGTATCAAGGCAACACCACCACCTCAGCCGGGTCAGGCTCTCGGATTTCACGCTTCAAGGCTTCACTCAGACAGCAGGCTATGGCTCCCACCCCACGCGGCGGCGACTCTTTGAAGTTAGAAGAAATGCTCTCTTCAGCAAAGAATCTCGGCGCGTCAAATAGCGCTGCTTTCAGCATGGACGGCATGGGTTCCTCGGCTCAAGAGGAGGGTGGTGGAGGAACACCAATGATGATCATTCCTCAACTAGCTCCTGTTCGCTTCCCCAAGCATGGGGACTTGGTGGAAGGCAAGACGTCAGGACCTGTAGATTTGGACGGAGCGGAAAGCGATGAAGATGATGAAAAGGCGGAAATGGTCATGAGGAGCCGGCTGGAGCGACTACAATGGAAACGAGAGCATCCGGAAGATGCGACTAGGTTGAACGAGAGCAAGAAGGCTAAGGAGATGGTGGAACAGGGAGTTGCGCCGCCGCCTGTTGTGCCGAGGAGACAGGAGATCAAGAAGGCGCTCAGCGGGGAAGGTGGTACTGCAGTAGAAGGCAGGGAGGAGGCAGAAGATGCCCCCAAGCCGAAGAAAGTGAGCCGATTCAAGGCTGCCCGTATGGGTCAGTAACCTCAGATACAGCAATGCGATTCAATAGCATTACATTGTCGTTCGTACTCGTCTTCCAAGGTCTTGTGTTTGCTGTTCCCAGATATAATCCTCAAAAGCTCGTGTGCGAGAGTGGGTAGCCGGAAGTCGGGACGTGGAAGTAGGGATGTGGAAGTCGGGATATGGAAGTCGGGATATGGAAGCGCGAAGAATTCCAGGATTTTTGCTTTTGCGAGAACCCTTTTTTCAAGGTTTGTGCGGTCTCCTGTCTGTACATATATATATGTATATATTTCTTTCAAAGTGGAGTAAAAAGATAAGAAGTGCTTGACTTGTTCTCGATCTTGTGAACGGTCCATCTACCTTCACCTTGGTCAACCATCATCACAGTCACCAACCTACGTTACAGGAAGCAAAGATGAGCGGCGTCGGAGCGGTCCCTGCAAACCGCTTTACCCACCCGCTACCACATACGCCTCTCAACCATTTTCTTCGACAAACCAAGTCTCTTCTAGCTTCAAGTGGGATTGATAACGAAGATGCCGTCTACGTCACCACTTCCCGCACTCCGACGCTTGATCAGGCTGTAGCAGCGATCGCTTTTGCGTACTTGCAGCAGCAGCTGGACAGGAACGTGCATACGCAGCGAAGATACATTCCCGTCATCTCAGCATCAAGACAAGGCTGTCTTGTTGACAAACTTCCTGAGCTGGTATTGGCGTTGCAAACAGCGTTGATAGCAGAGGAAAACCTTATATTCGAAGATGATGAATTGTATAAGACTGTCAATGCCTACACATCTAAGAAGAAGGTGGTGCTAGTAGGAGGAACAGGAGAGCAGAGGGGAGAGGAAGGATGGAAAGAGTGGGCGGAACTGCACGGTGCAGAGCTGTTCGGTGTGATTGATGTGGAGAACACACTGCCTCAGGAGATCCATGAAGAAAGCGGGGGGGTCAACGAGAGGTTAAACGTTGCGCTGTTCCCACCAAGGCAAGTCGTGGGAGGTGCAGGCGAGGCTGAACCCGCTCTATCCTCTCTTGTTGCGCTATGGGCTAAGGTCAGACTCTCTCAAACACCATCAGGCAACGACACTCAGCAAATCGTGACCAGAGAATTAGCTGATCTACTCCTAGCAGCGATCCTGCTCGAAAGCGACAACATCTCCGAATCGAAAACCAACTCTGTTGACCTTGGCGCCGTAGGCTGGCTCAGCCCTCGTTCGAGTTTCCAGCTTCAAGATCAAGATGAGGCGACAAGTGGTGCGGAAGGAGCAGAGGAAGAGGAGGAGTTGAATGAGGACGAAGCAAACGTGCCTAACTTCGATGCGTACGTGCCGACTTTCCCGGATCTAGATGCTATGTATCGTGCGCTACGGGCTGCCTCTCGTCAGCCCGCAGCTTTGGCGGTGAGGAAGGAAGCAGCTATAAGAGCTGGGTTAGCGATGGAGGTCGGTGATGCTAGTCCTGATCATTTCCAGTGGAACCTGATCACGAACACACTAGCTAATCTGGACGACGAGCAGAAGAGCAAAGTTCCTGACTTTGTCGGCAAGACGATCGAGGGCAATTTTGCTGCTCAGCTCGCCTCAGATCTGGCTGGTCGATTGTTCAAGCCTATCGGAGTTCAGTTGGGGCAAGTGGTTGGCAGTGATAACAGCAAAAACCTCGACTTGGCCGCGCTGCAGAAGCAAGTCACCGCTACTGTTCAGGTGGAAGTGTCTAGCGTAGAGAAGGCCTACGAAGTTCTTTGTGTCGCCATCAGTGCGCTACATGCCTTCGTTCAGATAAACTGGACTGGACCCGAACTACCCGGTTCACTCGATCCTCTATCGCTGCTTCGCAATGCTGCACCAGATGCTTTCCCTCCAAGACCTATCGACGCCGAGGCCGAGGAGAAAGCCAAGGCCAAAACGAAAAGGTTGATTCACAGTTCATCCCTCGAGGCGCTCGCATTCAAAGGTGAACCCGCCTACCATCTTTGCCAAGTGCCTTTCTTCCTTGTCTTCTCCAAATTGCTCATCGAGGCCCTCGTCAGCGTACAGGAGGTAGCAGAGGGCATTGAAACACTGCCGTGGTGGAGACTGCGCGCCTTTACGGTGCATAGTCATGTGCTGGACGAGCCGGTCGCGTTTGGGAAGAAGGTTTTCGATCCCGTCAATAAGCTCAGGGATGTACTTGTCGCGCGTACGGCTGCGACCAAGCCAAAGGAGGGCGAGAAGAAGAGTGTGTGGGCGTCTCTAGCATCCAGGTTGATTTTGGAGCGCGGAATTGCTCTGCAGAGACTCGGCAGCGATAGGGAGGCATCAGAGACGTTCGTTGACGCAGCGAAAGAGAATGGGCTCAGGTACAGAATGTCTGGTGCCTTGGGCAAGAGAACGAAGTTCCAGAAGGAGGACAAGACGCAGCTTGTGCTGCTGGCTACGAGCGTGGTTGCTGATGGGGGGAAGGAGGATGAAGCAGAGGAGAAGGAGAGAAAAGAGAAGGGGGGAGAGGAGAAAGTGAAAGAGAAGCAAAAAGAGGCAGAACTGGAGACGGGCTTTGCAGCAAAGGCCAACCCTGAAGATCAAGTCGCTGGTATGCCTTCCACCTTCGCGCTCAACGACGATACTCTGCTTGAACAGACCAAGTTCACTTGCACAACAGCCAGCGGATCCTCAACCTCAACTGGCAATGGTGAGGACGACGATCTGCTCCAACTCGACCCCAACTCGCAACCGCCCCTTGCAGTCTTGGATCAATGCACCTTGCTCGCCCTCTGCTTGAACATCCGCAACATGCAAGCAGCCCACGGACTCATCGCAAACCAGATGCAGATTTTCATCTCTCGTGTCATCACGCATCCTCGCAACTGGATGGTTCACACCATGTCTCTTGTTCTCCGAGCCCGTCTCGAATCCACACGCACACGTACGGTTGAACGATCCGTCTTACAGCTGCAGGCATTGATCGATCAGATGCCAACCAACGATTCATCCGTACAGGAAAGGTTGAAGTTCTTCCACGCGCTAGACTTGCCGCCGAAGTGGGAGATGCAAGCCGAGCTAGCTCGAAGGTATGCCTCTATCGGTGTGACTAGGTCGGCATTGGAGATTTTTGAAAGAATTGAAATGTGGGAAGAGGTTGTACAGTGTCTCGGTATGCTCGGGAGACAAGAGGAGGGAGTGGAAGTGGTGAAAGAGTTGTTGGCGGGGAAGAAAGTCGAAGCTGATGTTGAAGTTTCTGTTCGTCGTCGCAAAGGTGGGGATGTTGGTGGAACTGAAGCTCAGCAAGTTATGTATAAACGGATGGATCGTGCTAGGGAAGCCAAACTCTGGTGTCTTCTCGGAGACTTAGAGCCAGCTTCTGCCTTGGCGCACTACTCGAAAGCATGGCAGGTATCTGCTTCATCTTCGGCCCGAGCGGCTCGCAGTTTGGGTGGAGTGCATTTTACGGCTTCGGACTTTGCCCAGGCTGCAAAATGGCTCAAATACGCACTCAAGATCAATCCGCTGTTCACACGATCCTGGTTCATTCTAGGATGCTGTTATATGAGGTTGGAGAAGTGGAAAGAGGCAGCGCAGTGCTTTAGGAGGTGCACGGCGTTGGATGATGAAGATATGGAGAGTTGGAACAACTTGGCGAGTTGCTATTTGAGGATGGTGGAGGGTGCAGAAGGTGGAAGGGATGTTGTTGGGATTGAGAGGATGGGTGCCCAGGGAGGATTGCCAGATATCCTGGAGGCTGAAGAAGAGGCTGACCGTGTTTGGGATCAACCTCGAAACAGCTACGATGACGACGGTGAGGACGGAGGGCTGAGCGACTGGAGCGGCAGTTCGCGATCAGATTCTGGTGTTGAAGTTTCATCTTCAGAGTCTGAAGCGGAGAGCGATACTACGGCGACAGAAACCGGTCTTCCGAACCCGGGTGAAGTTGCCACTACCCGCCGAAACAATGCAAGCGCAACCGCAGCTTACTCCCTCAAGCTCCTCGCTCATCGATCACTGCAACAATCCTTGCGATTTGCGCACGACAACTGGCGAGTGTGGTACAACTACATGATCGTCTGTATTGACGTCGGGTACCTTCTCGAAGCCACACGTGCCATGGTGCGGGTGACAGAAATCCAAACGAGGAACAAGAGTAACGATGCTGAACGGGCAAAGACGGTTGATCTCCCTGTCTTGGCTCGACTTGTTGATGCGGTCACGCGCATTCCTAAAGCCGAATTGGAGCAGCAGACCGTAGCCCAAGTCGAAGCCTATGAACAGCTCAAGGCTCAACAAGAAGCTGAAGGTCTCGGCGACTCGAAAGCAGCATTGGCACCCAAGGTAGACTCCAACTCGGGCCTGGGCCTGTATGCGGCCGTACGCAAGTTGTTCGACGAGACACTTCTCGCACGCATTTCATCCAGCGTGGGTATCTGGAAGCTCTACTCCCGCCTCCTGCTGTGGAACGGCGAACGAAGGCGAGCAGTCCAGCAGGCATTGTTGAATGGATACAACTCAGCATTCAACTCTGCTGTCAACGCAGAAGACGGTCTAGATATCAACACGGACAAGAAGGTCTTTGTGAGTCTGCTGCACGACTTGAGGAATCTGGTAGATGCTCTGCTCGATCTCTGCTCGAATCCGGACGAGGAAGCGGATAAGGAAGAAAGAGACGCTCCAGAGCCAAGATTCCAAGCTAGAAGTCTAGTCAGGACGTTCTTGGCCAAGACGAGGAGTTCGTGGGATCAAGAGCCGGAATATGATGAGGCGAAGGAGCTTTTGGAACAGCTCAAGAGCTGATCAACACAAGTGAGCCTTTGAGATTGGAGGAAGAAATGAAGATGGAAAGATTGAAATGATTCTATTGTGATTGCATTGCAAAGTGTGGGCGAAAGGTTCCATTATCGATGTGTATTGCACGAGTAGTGGAATTTTAGAGAAGGAAGCAAATGCTGCTGACCAGCACCACAAGCAGTGTCGCACTTGGCAAGACAAGATGACCATGCATCCAATCCAATCCCATCTGTGCTGATGCTGCGTTGGGAGCTCTAGAACTGGTTGCACCGGGAGCCATTGAGGTGCTTGTCATGGAAGATGATGAGCTTGTGAACGAGCTCGTTGAAATCGAAGAGGAGGAGGTCGAGGTCACTGATGTGGAATTGGAAGCGGTGGTGGAGGTAGCAGTATTGACAGAGCCGAAGGAGAAAGTGAGAAGAGTGCCCAGCGTCGCAACTGCATCGGTGGATCGTTGTGACGACCAAGTGGAAGATGAGGTCGAGTTGGAAGATGAGGTCGAGTTGGAAGATGAAGTGGGTGATGAAGATCCTGAGGATGAAGAGGAGCCGCTGCTTTGCGCAATGACTTGCGCGGAGAGCATTGCGATGATGCATAGGAGCAGGGTGGCTGCTGTGGGGCTGATTACTCGGACCATCTTGATGTCGTTCGCTGTGTTTGGGCTACAGTAGAGGTTGGTGGGACGAGGTTATGAAGTTTGTTCGGAGTACGGTCCTTCAGTGCTGGATGGAAAGACTGTTGAATGCCTTTGCTCTGGAGATGGTTTTGTGTCGTCCTAAAAGCTCGGCGGAAGGCGCAACTCTGCGTCATAGTGTCGCTTGGCTTCCAATTTCTACATTTCCAACAGAAAAGGCGGCATAACATCCAAGATCTCTGCTAAAATGGGAGTGTCGGGCGAGAAAATAGGCAACACGCAGAAAGGTACAGCCGAGGCAGAGAAGAGGAGAGATCTACAAGTCACTTGAGCCGATCTGCGAGACCCCACTGTTTTGAGTTGCGCACAGGCCAACAAAGTAGAGACCACCGACGCTTCTTCTTGACGCACCGACCTCCTTCGCTGCCAAGTCATAATCCAGATCAGCCAGTAGTAGTGTGCATCCCACCCACCATCAAGCCAAACCTCATCCCGCTCGCTTCATTTCGGTCGACGCGGTACACTTTCGCGCAGCTTCCACGTCAGGCAGCGGCCGACCAACGCACGCAAAGCACCCTTCCATGCCATCTTCTTCTCCCTCCGCTCTCTTATTACCACCAATCTGAACCCCAATCCCCTCTTTGAGGAGCAGCCAAGATGGATTCGGCCAAGATCTTCGCTTTGGGCCTTGCCGCCGGTCTTGCGATCCACGTCTTTGTTCGTAACAACGGCAAGGCGCAGTCAGCCAAAAAGGAGGTTCAGGAGTCAATAGCCACCGCTACCAAGTCGAGTCAGAAGAATAAGAACAAGAAGAAGACCAAAGACGCCGCATCCGCACCTGCGCCTGCACCAGAAAAGAAACCGGAGCTGGTCAAAGAGCCTGAACCCGGACCTGCTCTTGCTCTTGCTCTTGCTCCTGCTCCTGTTGCTGTTGCTACCAAGGAGGAGCCAGCTGCACCTGCTACTGCTTCGAAGAAGAACAAGAAGAAGAACAAGACAGTCAAGAAAGAGGATGGGGAGAGCTACGCAGCTCTTGTAGCGGAAGAAGCCGAGAAGGGGATCAACGACACTGCTATTCGAGCGAAATCCGATGCGATACAGACCACTTTCACTGCAAGCTTGGGTGATATGAGGGATGATCAAGTGAACCCTCTTCCTGCTGGATACGACTCGTTTGCACGTATTCCTGCTCCCGAGGTCGAAGCTTCTAAGTCCAAATTATCGCAGAAGGAACGCGACGAAGGATGGTCCAGTGTTCGTAGTGGTCCTTCTTCCTCTGCTAACAATGCTAAACTCAACGGAGCTTCCTCTAACAAGCCCAATGGAGCCTCAAACGGAATCAAGGCTTCGATTGCCAGCAACAACCCCTTCGCTGCACTCCCTGACGATGCACCCACATCTTCTTTTAAGCGTCTTTCCTCCTCCAACAACAGCACCACCAAGAGCAACGCTCCTGCCAATGGCTGGACAGTTGCTTCCGCCTCCAGCAAGCCTAAGAACAACAGCAACACCAATGTCGTTGGAGCAGGAGGAGTGGAGACCAAAAGACAGCGTTCAAACGCAAACAAAAATCAGGCTAAGAAAGCAGCTAAGGAAGAAGCCGAACGATTCCAGGCGGAAAGGTTGGCCAACCACAGAAGACAACAGGCTTTGGAAGCTATGAAGCAAAAGGAGGCCGCTAGGAGGCCACAGCCCTCCTCAGCGAATGTGGCAAGTGCAAAGGCGCCAACTGCTCAGGCAAGCGTTGATTTGAATGGGAGGTTGGTTTGGGATTGAATCTCGGCTCATGAGCGAGATTGGAGAGCAGTGGGAGAGTAGCAGAAGAAAGAGTGAGGAGGTGGAGTCCACTTGAAGGACTGCGGGTCAAATGAAGCGTGACGTTGTGATCTCCTGTCTTAGAAAGCAATTAAAATTGTCCAATTTGCACAAGCCTCTCATCATCACACGGTTTGTTCTGAAAGATTCCGTCGTTGACTGAGTGAATGGGGTCTACAGATCTATATGTAGCCGCTCTTCCTCCTCGTGCGGCTGTTGCTGCTGAGGATCTTCCTTCATCTGCTTCTTTATCACCTGGTCATCTTCTCTCGTCACTCCCTCTGCGTCAGGGTACGATTTGCATCTAATCTCCAGCTTCTGTATTGTGAAAGCCTCTTTCCACCCGACCTCCTTCACCGCTTCCCAAGTCTCTGGCAGATGATCCATGTCGACATGCCACCCAAACTTGCTTGTGCTCCACAATTCCACTCGCCCTTGCCATATCGCCTGTGAATTCAGATCCCGAACCACCCAAGCTGGCGCGTACAGCGTCGTGTGGTTGCACGCTATGCTCGCCATCCTCATAACATAAGCTGGGCTGTTTGACGAGTCGTAATCTTCCACCCTGGGGTACATTCCTCTGCCTTTGCTCGGGATCAAGTGGAAGGGAACAGTGAATGTACGATAGAGAAGATGATGTTCGTATCGATCGAAGAGGGGATAGCCATCGGTGGGCAGGCGAGAGATGGAGCGGTCGATGGAGAATAGGGCGGGTAAGAGACCAGCCTGGTGGAGGAACGAGAAGAGGACTAGTTGAAGGACGTGTTGGATGACGTGGAGCGATAAGAGGATACCAGTGAATTTCGGGCGGAGAGTGAAGTAGGGGTGTTGAAGGGCATATGCGAAGATGACGGTTGAGGGAAAGGCGAGAGGAAGGAGGAAGCGAGCTTCTTGGTGGGGTGAGATAGAGAGGACGAGAAGGGAGAAGATGATGATGGCGAAGGAGAGGCTAACAGCGACAGGCTCGATGTCTACGTATTCTACTACTTCTTCTCTCGCTTCGGCGGTTGCAGGGTCTGATGCCGACATCGTTGCTGCTTTGCTGGAGCTGACTTCAGGCTCTGTTGATGCCTCTGTCGCTGGCTTGCACTTTGCCGTGGCAGTCTTGATGGACTCTTCGACGGCCCGACGCTCGTCTTCTTCCTCTTTCGTCGTGGTGTCACGCGCAGCGCGATCTTCATCTCCTTTTGACGATGACGCAACGTCAGTCTTACTTATAGGCGAGACCTTAGCTGAATCTGACAGCACGCCACGCACAAAGTGCAGCCCATGGATGAAGAGCACAATGATATTTGCAACGCCGATCATCATCGGCAAGTTCACGACCGCATGCAACCATCTCGGATGAAGTCCATGCTGAGCCACGTTCTCAGTCTTGAGATTGTACAGTAGCGCATTGATTGGGGGAATTATCCATCTCGTCCCCCAGAGCGTTGCCACCTGGACCCCATCATTTTCACCTCCCTGTGTGTAGAAGCGGGTCTCTGAATGGACGTGCTGATACGCAAAGAACAGGAGGGATGCGATCGCGACAGCCATAGACCTTAATGCTGGTCGTATGTACCCCTCAGCAGCGATGCGGATGTGGTTGAGCCCGAAAAATGCACCCAATGGCAAGGCAAAGATCGCGAATGTGAAGCGGGAAAAGAAGCCATCTGCAGCAATAAGACCGGTGAGGACGCCCCAGTGCGATCCAGTCAAGCCGCCTTGCCTGTACCAGGTGCGGTTCCGGTAGAAGATGACGACCTGCAAGAAGCAAAGCACCAGCTGGTGCGCTTCGATGGAGTTGCTGAAAGGCCGTACCAGGAAGGTTGTCGCTGCGGTGGAGATGCCAAAGAGACAAAGCATGTACCGAGCGGTTTTGGGAGGAAAAACGAACGTCACTAGGATGTCGGTATAGACTGTCCAGAGCATTGAGCTGAGTCGTTGTACGAGAAAGAGGTCATATCCAGTAGGTGCACGAAGCTCCTTTATTAGAACTTTGACCCATCCGACACCGAGATACTGTATTTGGAGAGCCGAGATGGAGCGCAGGGCATTGTTGGGCCACCATTCCCAGGGTACCCTTGCATCGATGCTGGGTAGCGTGAAGCCAAAGTAAGGCTCGCCTGATTGCATCCATTCATCGGGATGGATGTAGCCGTAGCCAAAGAAGGCACTGTAGCAGCGGAGTAGGAAGAGTGCCAGGTAGATCCGCCCGCATGCTGTGCGCAGGCTAAAGACGCTCAAGGGCGAGCTGATGTGTGCGAACGGTATCCTTGATATCCAGAGTTTCGCGCCGTTTCGCTGTGACCTGCAACACATTTGTATGGGCTGTTGTGTGCGCTATTCTTCTCTTCCTTTGCGGGAGAGAAACAGGCCATGTTCGTTGCTGATCGTCTTGACGAAGAAGCCGTCGCCGTCGTCATCGAACAGGCTGAGCTGCGCAATCTGGTGAGGGCAAGACTTCTGTTAGAGGCCGTGCGAGTGTTAGTTGAAGATGCGTCGGCATCTCAAGCAAGATGCACATGTTACGGCCGAGACATTGAGACACGGGAGGCTCACGTAAGCGAGAAGTACAATGAGGTACATAATTGTTGTCATGGTGACAGCACAGTGGCACCCGGTATCATAGCAACACAGGAGTACAAATGAAGAGACACATCCTGCCTCGAATAGGACCAGAGCAGTGAATGGAGTATATATATGTGTTTGTCATTCAGTCTCACACCATGAAAACTAAGCATTACATAGAACATACAGCTGTGGTAAAGGGAGTCTGATCATGACCCCGATAACACCATATATTAATTGTTATCTTCAATTGATTAAGAGTCTGAAGAAGCTATCACCGAGCTAACCGAAACTCGCTGACAACCATGGTAGAAGACACCGAAACGAGGACCAAAGGAAGCAGAAAAGGCAAGAACACCCAGGTTCGGGTCGACAATAATGCCACGAGCGAGAACGAGCCGGAGGCCATCAACGATGAAGCCGATGAAGACACCGATTCCGACTCCGACTTTGATGATGGCGACAAGCGATATAACTTTCGCACCCTAGCAAAGCTCCTCGAACCTGTGCCAAAGCTCACGTCACGAAACTATCATAGCTGGAGCGCTCACGTGAAATCTTTCCTCCGATCTGTGCCTCATGCGATGAAACATCTCGAGGGAACGTATGACAAGAAACACCCGAAATGGAGCCGCTCCCTCGACGATGCTTTAATCAACGCCCTGCGTGGAACAATCAACACTACTGGAGAACACAATGTAAATTACCTCGTTCTAGATGTAATCAAGGAGTACCTTACTTTCAACCAAGTATGGAGAAAGATCGAAAACAGTCTCACGAATGAAGCCACCAAGACGTCTCACAGACTTGCGCTTATCTCGCAACTCAACAATACAAAGATGTTTAACTCGGACGCCAGAAAGCTAATTCAAGAGATCCGGTCCATACAAACTGAAAGCAGCCTCCTCGGCAAACCATTCGCCGATGATACATTGTTCTCGGCTCTGCAGAAATGCACGATCCGGCATCCGGTGTACAAGGAGACGGTTGCCACCGTCCATCAAATCGATTTCAACGCCCTTGCCACCGCACTAAGCATCTGGCAGACCGCTGTCGAGAGCGTCCCCGCACAAAGGATCGACCCTCGACAAGCCAGTGCTAGAACTGCCGGCAACGACGATCAAAACAAACGGGCCGGAGAGACCGAAGCCGAAGCTGACAACAGCCATGCAAGCTCGAGGAACGCAAGCAAATCACGCCGAATCCGATGCTGGGTCTGCAAGCGACTGGGACATGGTATCAGTCAATGCGATGCCTTGGTTACCATTCCCAAGGACTCCCCCCTCACTGAACCTAAATAGGAAGCGTGGTGCTCCCTCACCCTCCCAATGAAATGGCAGGACCCCTCGAACACAAAAGAAACAGCTCATTGGATCTTGGACTCGGGGGCGAGTTACCATATGGTGAACGACTACAGCATGCTCATCCACCCGAGAACTTGCTGAAAGCGGATAATTACCGCCGGAAGCAAGGTCTTGGAAGCGGCAGCTATAGGAGATGCAAGCATATCAACAGATTACGGGGAAATCTCTCTGCAAAATGTATTGTATGTAAAGCACCTTAATGTTAACCTTCTGTCAACAAATTCATTAATGGATGAAGGAGCACGAGTGATATTGGACACAACTGGTGGCCAAATTTTTCTAACAAACAGCATGACACTTAAGATTGCAAAGAATCGCGAGCGAGGACTTCTGGAGTTCCGAGGTGACACATGGCAAGAAAGCGCAATGGCCACATCAGCACCATTGTTTGAAGGTGTTGATGAGGAGTTCGAGCATATTGAGAATGAGCCGAAAGTTTCAAAGCAACAACTATGGCATGAGCGTCTTGGGCACCCAGGAAGAGATAAAGCTAAGGCGATCACAAGCAAGTTAAAGGATAAGCATACCATGAAATTGGATCCAAACACCGCTCTGACATGTGAGCAGTGCGTACGATCCAAGAGCACAAGCGCTCGGATGGGGAAAGGTAGCGGCAAAAGAGCTGTAGGGCCCCTGGATCTTATCCACGTCGATCTAATAATAGACTCGTCCCACGTGACGGAGTACACATGCACGTTGGTGCTGGTCGACGATCATAGCAAGTATGTGTATGCACAGCCATTGACACGAAAGAGTCATGCCTTTATGCAACTTAAAAGGATTGTTTTGTTCCTGGAGACACAGATGGATCGGAAGCTAAAAGCGATCTGATCCGATCAAGGAACGGAATGGAAAAGCAATGATGCATTAGAATGGTCGTTAGAAAAGGGCATAGAGTGGCAAACCACCGTAGGGTACAACAGCAAACAAAATGGACAGGTAGAAAGAATGAACAGGACCCTTGGAGAGAAGATGAGAACGTTGCTAATGCAGAGGAGACTACCGAAGAAGTTCTGGCCATACGCGATCAGAGCTGCGGCGTTCAAAATAAACCTCACTCCGAGCGTTGATAATGAATTCCCTTATCAAGCAATGTTTGGCAAGTCGCCGGAATGAGCTTTAAAGCTCCTACGAGTGTTTGGTTGTCTGGCATGGGTAAACGTACCCAAAGTTAAACGGGACAACAAGAAACTGGACCAGCGAGCCGTCGCATCCATTTTCTTAGGGTACAGTCTAGAGAGGAAGGGCTGGCTCTTCTACAGCCCGGACTACAATCCAAACATCTTCTGGAGCAACTCAGCAAAATTCATGGAATCAAAGTGCTGGTCAGACAGAACAGAGTGGCGACCGGTTGACACAAAGGCACCCCCAATGATGATGACAGAGGAGAATTTCGAAGATCTAGGATACAACAAAGAAAATATATTCGACGAAACAGATGAAGAGCCACTATGAGAATACATGGATATGGAGACAGACTCGGAAGAAAGATTAAGCGAAGGAACAGCGGAGGTGATGGAACAAGGACCAATCGCCGAAACTCAAATTGACAGCGAATTCTATGGACTCGTAGCGACGCGACCGGAATGGAGAAAGAACCTGGACCCAACCATACATGAAGCAATGAGTGGAAAGGACAGAAAGCACTGGGAGGAGGCCATGCGAAAGGAGTTGGATGGATTGGAGGCGATGGGCACATGGGAGATAGTCGACCTCCCAAAGGGTGCAAATACTGTCGACACATGTTGGGTACTCAAGATCAAAACCGATGCAAACCTCGTGCTGACAAAGTTCAAAGCCCGGCTCGTGGCACGAGGTTTCACTCAACGCGAGGGCATCGACTATACAGAGGTCTTCGCACCAGTAGCACCCATCCAATCCATTCGAGGGGTGATTGCTGTCGCAGCAGTACGAGATTGGGAAATGGATTCTATTGACGTAAAGCAAGCATACCTGAACTCCACTATACACCATGATGTATACCTCAAGCCCCCAGTAGGAATCGAAATACCACCCGGAAAAGTGTTGAAGGTAGTGAAAGGACTGTACGGTCTGAAACAATCGGGCCGAGAATGGAACATTGAGTTAGACTCACATCTCCGGACGATCGGATTCCATTGCATGCCGAGCGCACCATGCCTATACTCAAGAGGGACAGGTGACAAGATCACGATCATCACAGCATACGTGGACGACATGCTAATAACATCACCCAGTCGTGATGAAGTAGACCGCGCAAAGCGAGAGATCATGGACAAATGGGAGATGCAAGACAATGGAAGAGTCAAAGAATTTCTGGGTATCAAGATCACACGTGATAGAAGACGGAGGAGGATATCTCTGGGTCTAACGGCATACATCAAGGAAATGGTGAACAAATGGTTAGGAGGAGCAAACGAGAAATCTTGGGTACCCATGCTGAGTGTAGCGAACGTCGCCGGAGGCAAGCGATGTGAACCTCAGCGAGCAAAGAAGTATCAAGAATTGGTCGGCCAACTATTATGGGTCTCCAACACAGCCCGACCAGATATTGCCTTTGCCGTCGGCATATTGGCGCGATATATGTCGATCCCGATCGACAGTGCATGGAAGGCAGCCATCCACGTGGTAAAGTACCTGAACCAAACGAACGAATATCAGTTGCACCTAGGAGGGGAGACAAACGAGCACTCGGATACACTGGTAACGACGTATACCGACGCAAACTGGGCATCCGACCCCACAAATGGACGAAGAAGCACCTCAGGGTCGATAACATATGTATATGGGTGTCCAGTGAGTTGGAAATCACACGTTCAGAAGTGTGTGGCATTGTCGGCAGTCAAAGCAGAGTTTGTCGCCGCTTCCGAAGCGGTGCGAGAAACCTTATTCTTCTCATATTTGCTCTGGGATTTGGAGACCACGGACGTTCGGCCCATACTATACACAGATAGCCAGGGGTGCATACAGGTGAGTAAAGATCCAGCCAAACATTGGAAGTTAAAGCACATCGACACACGGTATCATTTCGTTCGCGATCACGTGCAAGAGGGCGATGTGGAAATCAAATATGTCGGAACGGCAAACAATGTTGCAGATGTCTTGACAAAACCCTTACAGGGTCTTAACACCTCACGATTGGCTAGGATGATAGGACTGGAGATCCCGCCGAAGGGGGGAGTTGAAGATGCATCGGCATCTCAAGCAAGATGCACATGTTACGGCCGAGACATTGAGACACGGGAGGCTCACGTAAGCGAGAAGTACAATGAGGTACATAATTGTTGTCATGGTGACAGCACAGTGGCACCCGGTATCATAGCAACACAGGAGTACAGATGAAGAGACACATCCTGCCTCGAATAGGACCAGAGCAGTGAATGGAGTATATATATGTGTTTGTCATTCAGTCTCACACCATGAAAACTAAGCATTACATAGAACATACGGCTGTGGTAAAGGGAGTCTGATCGTGACCCCGATAACGCCGTATATTAATTGTTATCTTCAATTGTGTTGCTCTCTTGCGGAAAGCACGCGTGTGCAATTTACGCGTCCATGGTGCTCAGCCAAATTTAAGCGCGAGTCCGACACTTTGGTTGAGGTTTGGATTCGGCACACCTTCTCCACCTTGCGCACCTCATCCTCTTACCAACCTCCGGCTGTCTCAAGGTCACCTTCTCTTCACACTTCGTCTACTTCTAACCTAAGCTCGACACCCAAATAGAGGTTGTCGCAAAGCCAAGCTCGTAACTCGCAACGATGGATGAGGAAGACCCCGGACTTCAGTTCTTCCCTGACGGCAACGTCGATCTCTATGGCACACTCGGAGTAGCCAAACAAGCAAGACCAGAGGAGATTAAGAAGGCGTACAAGAAGTAAGTCTCGGAATTCCTATCACAATTCAACGCATAACGGAGCACTTACTGACAGCTTTACCTTCTCAACTCTTTCGCGATTGCAGGCTTGCGCTCAAGTTCCACCCAGACAAGGTGCTCTCCAATTCTGCACCAGGAGGAGCCGAAGATGCTATCCAGCAGTTTCAGAAGATCGGCTTCGCTTATGCTG
This sequence comes from Ustilago hordei, assembly GCF_900519145.1. Classification (NCBI taxonomy): domain Eukaryota; kingdom Fungi; phylum Basidiomycota; class Ustilaginomycetes; order Ustilaginales; family Ustilaginaceae; genus Ustilago; species Ustilago hordei. The sequence goes on along the minus strand of NW_024545266.1, from coordinate 84,249 downwards.
TACTCTCTGACGAGGTACGACGCCGCAAATTCGACAACACAGGCTCGACAAAGGAGTTAATGTTCGGCGAAGGAGATGCCGATTTTGACTGGAACGAGTACTTCAAGGAACTCTGGACTGGTGAGGTCTCTCGTCAGACGTTGGATGAGTTCAAGAAGAAATATCAGAACTCGGACGAAGAGAAGCAGGACATTTTGGAAGCATACGAAGAGACAGATGGCGACCTCGAAGGCATCTTTGAGCGCGTACCATGCTGCGAGTTCCTCACAGATGAAAACAGGTTCATCACCATCATCGACGACGCTGTCAAGGGAGGCGAGATCAAGGAGACATCCAGGTGGAGGCGCAGTAAAAAGGACGAATCTGGTCGAGAGGCTTTGCGACAGAAGGCGGAAGGCGAGGCTGCTGAGGCCGAGAAGCTTGCAAAGGCGCTTGGTGTTTGGGACGACCTCTTCGGCTCAGGAAAGGGCAAAGGAAAGCCCGCGAAAGGATCCAAGTCGAAAGCTAAGGGCAAGGATGGGGCAAAGGGTGAAGGCTCGAAATCGAAAGCTAAGGCGGACGACGATGACGATCTGGCGGGTCTCGCTGCTCTCATTCAGCGGCAAAATCAGAACCGTGGTACACAATTCGACGAGATGATTGCAAAGATGGAAGCCAAAGCCGGTGTCAAGGGCAAGGGTCCGACTGACGAAGAGTTTGACCGCATTCAGGCAGAGATGATGGCTCGCAAGAATGGCAAAGAGAACGGCGGTGGGAAGCGCGCAGCATCTGCTGGTGCTGCTGCCGCTTCGTCCAAGAAGAAGAGCAGGAAGTAGATCTCTCGCGAGTTAAGAGCACCTTGCAGCCATGACTCTGTGCAATGTATTTGTAACGTTTCTTTCAGTATGAAGCGGATCGAAGACGAGCCGGAGCCGGTGAGGCTTAAGGCCACCGTTCTTTATTGTTAAACCGCTCTTAGCTTACGTGACCAAACCTAAGCAGCATTGCGAGAAGGTTGAGCGAGGGCACGTGACGCGAGCCAGACGTTGGGAAGAATCGGATTTTTTCGTAAGAGCCAATCCTGAGGCTTTTGCTGTGTCATCGCAGTATCCGCGACCCTCTCATCGCCATCATTTCGACCTGTACCACTTTCGTCCTTACCTCTTGACCGCACATCCGTCAAGAGCATACACGGACGTCGTCATGGTCTCGATGGTCGTCTCTGCGCTTAGCCGCGCCTCGTTGCAGGCGGTGGCTCGAGCAAGCTCTAGCTCGAGCTCTTCACTCGCCTTTAGGCCTTCTTCATCATCTCGCATCACAGCGGCAGTGCAGGCATCGCTTCGCACCTCATCGATCAGCTACCGACGCCTTCATGCCGTCTCTTCGACCACACAAATCACCACGGAAGCGCTTGTTCCCCGTGCATCGGGATCGAGATCATCAGCAGCACCAGCCAAACTCACACGAAAAGAACGTAGGACAGCGATCAAGCTTCAGCGCAAGACTGCCAAGCGTCGCATTGCTACATCTTCCGTCTCTGCACGTCTCGGTGTCTCTACCACTGAATCCTCGCCTTTCGTGAGGAAGGACCGACAGTTCAAGACGTACAAGCCGATCACTCGTTCGATCAGGTGGTTGAGGCAACCGCTGAACGAGCACCTGCACAAGGGCAAGCCTGAACACTCTCTGACGATCGCCAAGCGCAGTACGGCAGGTAGAAATCACCATGGACATGTAACTGTCCGTGGTAGGGGTGGTGGACATAGGCGCAGAATTCGTCTGGTGGACTTTTACCGATGGCAGACTGGAGAACAGGTAGTGTTGAGGATTGAGTATGATCCCGGACGCAGTGCGCATATCGCCTTGATCAAACACAAAAGGACCAAGCTCAAGAGCTACATTCTCGCACCTGACGGCTTGAGAGCTGGCGATACAGTGCAGTCGTACCGAACAGGTGTCACGGACCATGGTATAACAAAATCGAGCACGATTGTTGATGAGGTTGTTTCAGCAGATGGTCGGGAACTTTCGACTGACCCTGCTGCACCTCAGACAGCTGCTACTTCTGCCCCCTCTACGGCTTCTTCGACTGCTAGCTCAAGCGGTAGCAGCGGCTCGTCGCTCGATCTGGGTATCTTCCGTACACAAGCCATTCGACCGGGCAACTTCCTCCCTCTCAAGCTGATTCCCATCGGTACCACTATCCACTCGATCACGATGAACCCTCTTGGACCGGCCAAGATGGTTCGTTCGGCTGGCACTTTCGGTCAGCTTGTTGCTTTCTCCGATCGCAGCGGTGGAGGTGACTCTCTTGCTCAAGTTCGTTTGCAGTCGGGAGAGGTGCGTCTTATCCCGTCCACTTGCTGCGCTGCGATTGGGACTGTCAGCAACAAAGATCACCAGCACAAAAGGCTTGGTAAGGCAGGTAGAAGTCGATGGTTGGGTAGGAGACCCAAGGTTCGTGGTGTGGCGATGAATGCTTGCGATCACCCTCACGGTGGTGGTCGTGGTAAGAGTAAGAGTAACATGCATCCGAGATCGATCTATGGTCACTTGGCCAAGGGTGCTAGGACGAGAAAGCCTGGTACAAGGAGTGGTAACCAAATGGTTGTCAGGGAGAGGCCGAGAAGGAACGGCAAGCGATTGGGTAAGCCATAAGCGTTGAACAAGACAACTTGATCAACTTGGCATCATCTGAGGACCGGAAAGCTACGAGTTGCATTATCGAGAATACTTGCTTTGCGTGCAGCCCAGGTCTGAGATTTGCTGAACACCGAGCTTCGAAAGACGATTGATGTGCTCGTGCCCTGAAGAGAGATCAGGCAAGATGGTTGTGGCGCACAAATGTGAGAGCCAAGTGGGGTAAGGAGAAGCCAAGATGCTGTCCGCATGGTTCTGACTGAGATTCTCATGCGATCTTGCAAGAAAGCAAGCCTAGATTCTCGGCGATTTGGGTGGGCAAGTGAACCTCAAAGCTTGGGACCGTGCAATCTTGACGTCTGAGAAGGTTTGCGCCGCTGTCTAAACCAGCCATGCAGATGGCCATGTCGGCAAGGAGGGATCTTGTGGAATAATACGTGATGGACATGGGATCAGAACAGATCGGGAGAGGCTGTCACCGATCCAACTTGAAACCAAGAGAAAGGGAGGAATTCGATTTGCGGTCTGGAGGGTGTGAAGCGGTGCATGTGTTTGCTTCTGGACAGAAGCTATCTCGCGTCGAAGGCGATGCAGGCAGGTGCTGCGATCTGCTGCAGGACAAGTGCAAAGCGAGACGCTTGAAATGGTGCTAGAATTGCTCGCTCTCATGCCGTCCGTGCGATTCTCTCTGTTTGCCAAGACCTTGTCGGTTCTTTATAGCAGCCGTGCACATTTGTGAAGGCTGTTTGGCTAGCAAGTGTTCTCTCTCATTCAAGATCACCGTGACAGTGAGGGAGAATACTGTAATGCAAAATAGCCTAGAGGGCAGCAAAGCGTTGCAGTTGGCCCGAGCGAGAGGCGATAGTCAATCTCCTACTGCCCTCCTCTCTCTTGCTTGTTCCAAGCTTTTGTCGGCTTCGGAGGCGGTCTGTAAAGTTACGCTGCTTTGCCTTGTTCGGATGGGTGCCGATGAAAAGAACCAAATCCTCGACCGCGTTCACACGACCAGAGACTTTCTTTTCACTCCTGACGCAGGGCTTGCGAGAGCGCAGCTCCTCTGTATACTTTTTATTCAAGCAAGTCTTACAGAAGCAAAGCTGCTCGGCATGTCGCTTCATCAAATCTCGCGCATCAAATCTCGCGCATCAAATCTCGCGCCAGCAGGAGAGCTTGCGAGGTCCAGGCCATCTCTGAGCTGCAGGTTGCTCTTGTTTTGCATTTTGACAGCGCCGACGGAAGATCCGAAGGAATCGAGTCAGCATGGATCTTGCCTATGTTAAGTTAGCAGCCGCTTCTCTTGGCTCTTTCCCTCTGAGTCGGATGCGTGCCGAAAGGATAGTTAGCAGCGAGAGTGAGAACAATGGGCCCTCTCTGTGTCTCTGTCTCTCTGCCTGTCTGTCTCTCTGCCTATCTCTCTTGATCAGTGTGCAGTAGCAGAGAAGAGGGTATGAACCCTGAGAAATGATTGACATTTCTCCTGTCCCGCACTTTTTCAGCGCTTGGACCTCATACGAGCAAGAGCCCCTTGCATCATGGCCCATGCCTTGGTTCTTGCCGAATCTCGTTTCTCTCTCTCTCGTTTCTTTCTCTCTCGTTTCTCTCTCTCTTCTCTCGTTTCTCCCTTTCCTCATTCAAGCCACCGCTCCTTCCTCCTTTCCCCAATTGAGACTTTCCAACTGAAATAGACACGGATACCAAGGACGCCACAACGATCCCGCTCACCTTTCTCATCCCCATCTCATGCGTAGCCTCGTTGATACTTGACACCCACACACCCACGCGACACGAGCAACCCTGGATCTAGCATCCTTCTGCCTCGATCTTGACAACCAACTACAGCCACCATCGTCTCTTGCAACCTTTCATCAATCACTGCAAAGCAACTCCATCTCGCTTACGCTCTCACTGCTAGCAGCATCTAGCATGGCCACCATCCTCTACTGTTCTTAGACATCCACCTCCCTACTCCCGTCCACTATAGGTCCATCTCGACAACATGGTCCTCTCGCTACGAGAGCAGCCACCAAAGAAGTCCAAACTTTCACTCTTCCGTCTTGGCAAGTCTCCTGGCAAACCCACGAGCTCATCATCTGCTTCAGAACGAGACCATAGAGCATATGCATCCAACACATACCCAAGGTCAGCAGAACAGTCAACACCTCGCAACGCACCTACCTCACCAAACAACCCTCGAATCCTGCCCAATACCCGTCAAGCAGCCAGTCAAGCTGGTTCAGCTGTCGGTGCTGTTCATTACCACTACCCCGAGTCGTCCATCTCTAACGCCATGCAGCAGTCTTCAGACCTAGACGAGCAACAACAATCCCGCCCAACACGCCCAGACTCCCTCCCACTTCAAGTCTTTGTCCACCCTGCAGATGCAGCCTCAACAGAACACAAGTTCGTCGGCGCTAACTGGCCAGCTCTAGCCAAAATCCAGACCGACCTCATCCTACCTTCTGCCTCAGGCAAGCACTATCGCACACGCTCCCACTTCTCTATACCCGACGTCATTGTCACCACTTGCGAAGAAGAGGGCCAGGAACAGCTTGTCCAGATCTCCATCCCAGCTCACAAGCGTCGCAGCTATGTCCTGCGCGAAGGAAGCAACGCTGACCACCCTAGGTCGAACAAGAAGAGTAGTACTGCCGGCTTTGCGTCCAAAGGTAGGCCTGCCCCATTGATCCAGTTTGATGCCGACCAGATCGAGGGAATGAGCCGCAGTGGTAGCCTGCCGAGTCTTGGCAGCTCGCCCATCTCACCGATAAGTACGACGGCAACTTCTCTCACTTCGCCTTCCTCGTCGGCTAGTTCGAGTCTCTCCAAGGGTTCGACGATGGCTAAGAGGAGTAGAAAGTCGTCCTTTCCGATGCTCTTTGCGAGGAAGAGCTTGGACTCGGCCCGGGCGAACGTCGAACAGCAGCAGGTATACGTGGAAGAGCCTCCACCTTTCACGCTCACCACTTCGGCATCGCAACATGATGGCTTGCTTTTCTCAAGTCATCATGGCGGGTCAGTCAGCGCGCCACCCTCCCGAAGCATCTTTGGAAGGACGACCAGCCTTTCTTCTCCACCTGTCACGCCGACCTCCACTTCGAGGTTCTTGACCAAGAAAGAGATCAAGGCAAAAGCAAAGGAGGAGCTCGCGCTTATCAAGGAGCTGGAACGCGTCGACAAGCTCGTCAAGCAACACGATCTCAAGGCCCGAAAGACGCAGGAGAAAGCTGAGGCCAAAGAGAGGAAGCGAGCTGCCAAGCTAGCCCAGATCAACCATGAGTTCCGCGAACAAGGTGCAGCCAGACCTTCGGTTGACACAACAAGCAGCGCAAAGACTTCGCGGAAGACCATCTTCCAAGCTTCCACTCGAGCTGCACCTTTTACCGTGTTGGCCAGAAGGACAAGTGTACGAGGTACACCGATGCCAGAGGTCCGCACATTCGTTGTCGAACGACGCGGATCAGAGCCAATCCTGTTCAACGCCTCAGAATCTAGGGCAAACGTGACGACGCCCTTCAGCATCGATCTTCCAGCGAGCGAGAGGTTGCCCTTCTCCCAGCCAAGGGCTGCGCCTCTTCCCAAGATCTTCTCGACTCCTCAGCCGTTTGCTCAAGCTGCCATCCAGTCGTCAGCCCCGGAACGAACCTCGACAACAAAGTCTAGTGGCTCTTCCCCACCGCGACCTTCCCGACCCACTCCTGCTCCCCCGGCACAATCCAGCATTGCTCCGCTCAGCCTGGTCAAGGACGCTCAGGTTGACACTGTTGAGGCGGAGACCAGCATTAGCAAAGATCCTGACGAGACCCAGAACTGGAGTCGCCAGAGCTGGTCTGAGCTCAACGCCGGGTTCAGCAGCGGTCTCCTGCCCAGCCTTATTTACCCTACTGTAAGCACATCTACCATCGACGAAGATAGTGAAGAGAGGGCCGTACGAAACGCGAGACGAGCAAGTGTACAACGCGTCCTTGCGCTGTCTGATGCCAATGGAGCCGCTCTCCAGAAGCGTGTGTCACTTCGCAAGCGAGGCTCGCAGCAGTACATGTTCAAACGTCGATCATCACATATGCAAGGCGGGGCCGATGCAAGGAGTGATGGTATGCGCTCATCTGCTGCCTTGCTGCACCGACGTACCTTGATTAGAAGGGTGGGTCAAGAGGAGGGATGGAAAGTCATAGATGGTGAAGAAGAGTGTCGGGCTGATGAAAGTGTGATTGCTCAACCTGATCTTTCTGCCACCAAATGGGATTGGGTGGAGCAAGAGGAAGAGCCCCGCTTGAAGCGTGGAACGATCATGAGGGGTGAGAGGATGGAAGTGGAAGTGGACCTTGTTCTGGCTGATTTGCGTGCAGCGCAGCATGCAGATCAGGCTCGAAAGCACGTAAAAGAGGGGAGTGGAGAACGAACACCCACACAGGAGACTGTCATCGATCCCTTTACCACTACGCGCAGGATTTCACCTCCCCGACCCAACAGATCTGGTAGAAAAGAGGCGGGGCAGGACGATGGAACAGGTCATTCATCCAGTATCTCGTCCAACGACAGCTTCAGCTCACAATCGAGTGGGACAGGGACCGCGGCTACCATGGTGAACGATGCCGCGGGCAAGGGTGCAGATGAGGGAATGGTTTGCTTCAGTCGACCTTTCTCGCCCGAGCACCAAATTGGACGTTTCTCCATTGATGAGGATAAGGAGAATAATGCTGGCATGAAGGAGAGTGCTAAGGGGAGCAAGGATTCGCAGTTCAGATTGTCGTTGTCGTTGGCCCCGCTGCAGCCGTTGGACTTGTTTTCGCAGACTTAGAATCTACCCACATTTCTGGCAGTGGTTCTACCTATACCCTCATTTTTGGAAATCGTTTGCATTGCTTTGGACGCGATCGAACGCTTTGTGGGGGTGTCGCTTGTGTAGTCTTGTCTGAAAAGCTGTAATCCAGCGTAATAAGACATTCAAAGTCTCTCTTAGCATCTTGAATCTTCACAGCGAACAGAGACGGTGTTGAGCCAACACTCGATGGCACCGGCACCAGATCGCAGCGCAATTCGTTCTGCTCACTTGTACTCATTCTGAGTTGATATCACAAACAGAACCAACCACAAAAGACATGAACATCGTGATGGTCTGTATTGTAGAAAAGGAATTTGTAACAATCATGTGAGCTATGATTACACTTGTCCTCTTCGCAAGCCCTCCAACCTCCCCCTCAAAGCACCAGCGTTTGAGTCGATCCATTTCAAGCTGCCCAAATGAGCATTCAAGATGGCTACGATCTGAGCAATGCTACCATCTCTCTCTGCCAGCATGTTTTCCAATCCTCCTTCTCCTGCCCCTCCGCTTGCTGCACCATTCGCAGCGGTAGCACCATTTGTAGTATTCAACTCGGTAATCATCGCGCTCAAGTTCTTACTCACATCGTCCAGCTGCCCGTTAAGCTTCTCGGCTAGAGCATAGCTCCGTTCCCTTTCAACATCCGCACTAGTGAGGTTACCTGCTTCAACGTTGGGCAGTAGAGAGTCGATTTGAGATTCGTACTCTCCAACGAGATAAGAGAGGTCCTTTTGGGAAGATTCCAGGTAGTCCAGCGTCGAATCAATGGATCGCTGCTTCTCTTCTGCAAGGGTGAGAGCTGAAAGAAGGGACGAAATCTCATCTCCACCGCGGAGAAGCACTTTGTCCCATGCGGCCACCTCTGCTGCTTGACGGGAGAATTCGCGGATGGAAAAGTCGAGCGAAGAAGACCAGCGATTGAGGATTTCATCCATCGATTTACCGCGCAAAAGGGAGGGCGTGGGGACTGGGCCGACTGAGGCCGCACCTGTGGGAGCGATGGAAGCGCCAGGAGCAGTGTTGGAAGCCCTTTCGGCCGGTTTGGATGTGGTTGTAGCGGCAGCAGGGGCGCCGCCGAAAGAGAATCCTCCGGCGGGCTTGGCAGCGGCGGGAGCAGCTGGAGCTGAAGTGGTAGCCGGTGTGCTCGTGGCAGCTGCTTTGCCAAATGAGAATCCACCAGCGGCTGGGGCAGGAGCTGCGGCAGCTGGTGCAACAGTAGAAGGTGCCGGAGTAGCTGTTGAGGTTGCCGGAATGGCCGGCTTTCCAAATGAAAAGCCGCCTGCAGCAGGAGCCGGTGCAGCAGTAGGTTTCGATGCGTCTGCTGCCAAGCTGGCAGGAGTCGAAGTGGTGTTGCTTGTGTTGCCGCCAAAGGAGAAGCCGCCTAGTGCTGGTTTGGCAGGTGCGGCCGCAGCTGCGGGGGTGGAGGAAGTAGCAGCGGAAGAAGCAGCGGTGCTGGAAGAGTTGCCGAAGGTAAAGCCACTGGATGAGGCAGCTGGTGCTGCTGCTGGAGCAGATGTTGCTGGTGCCGAAGAATTCGGTGTGGCAGTGGAACCGCCAAACGAGAAGCCTCCGGTAGCTGGCTTGGCTGCGGTGGAAGCACCACCGAAGAGAGAGCCACCCGCAGGCGGTGTAGAAGCAGTTCCAGCGGCAGGCGTGGAAGATATGGTAGATCCACCAAGCGTGAATGACCCAAATCCGCTCAATCCACCGCCAGCACCGCTTGCTGGGGCGTTAGCGCCGGCAGCGGCCGTAGAAGTGGATCCAGCGGGTGTTGTACCGCTTCCGCCGAATGAGAATCCACCTGTCGCTGCAGGCTTTGCACCTGCTGTGTCGCCGAAAGAGAAGCCTCCTGGGGCTGGAGAAGAGGTAGAATTGTTATCAGCGGGCTTGGAAGCTGCTGGAGCGCCGAAACTGAAGCCTCCTGTAGACGTGGCGGGTGTAGATGTATTGGCTGCGGGTGTTGAGGTCGAGGCTGCACCGCCGAACGAGAATCCACCTGTGGCAGGCTTGGCTGCTGCAGCACCGCCAGTCGATGATCCTGTGTTGCTGGATCCGAAGAGGCCTCCGCCAGAAGCAGGTGCGGCAATGGATGGGTTGATAGCACCGCTAGCTGCGGGAGTTGAGCCGAACAATGAACCGCCAGAGTTGGTTGCGCCTGTCATGACAGAACCCATGAGCAAATATAGAGACAAGGCGTAAGCAGATGTGCCCACGTCATGCATGAGCATCTAGAGAGTCAAACTCACCTCCGAAAGAGAAAGGCTTGTTACCAGGAGCAGCGCCGTTCGAGTTGTTGGTATTGTTGTTGTTGGACGATCCAAAGGAGAATCCTCCTCCACCGAACGACATGATGGCGGTATGACCTGAACAAGTCTTGGTTCGCCGTTATACTTCTGCTATACCAGCGAAGCTCTCGTTGATGGTGACGAGATCGTCTCGAAAGTGTTGATCTGCGATGAGATGGTGGTGGTCTATGCGACGCGAAGCTGTTACAGAACACACACACCGAAGCGCCAAAATCTCAGATATTGCGGAAAGAGGATAGAAATGAATCAGGATTACGTAAGCCATTTTTTGTTTTGTCGCAGAATTCCTGAAATCTTTAGACTTTCTGGTTCAAGAACGCCGTGTGCAACTGAGCAATTTTTCAGTTTGTGGAGCAACGACATCAATTCTTCTGTCAAACCCTGGCCACCTTCATCCTGGACAGTTACCATCTACACATAGCGAAAGGCACTGTCATCCTGGCTCTCGACAGTCGGACGAACAAAGTCGTGGACACCCACACATAATGCCGCCCAAAACCAATCGCCTAGCTTCGCTGCTAGGCACGCTCACCAACGCAGCACCTGTCGACTTTGACCCCGAGGCTCCCGATGCCGACCAGCCTGGACCTTCCAGCCTGGCCAACGGCAATGCCAGCAGTTCCGGTTCCAACGACGAAGAAGATGAGGAGGAAGATGCGGAGGAGTCGGATGAAGAGTACACGAACCCACGCGCACACTATGCCGACGTAGGGACAAGTGAGATGCGAAAGAAGGCGGCGTTGAGCGAAAGCGACAAGATCAACGACCCAAGGTATCAGGGCGTCAAAAGCAGTCGTGCTGAGCTCTATGCCGATGAAGACGAAGAAGATGATGATGAAGGAGCAGACGACTCTGAAGACGAGGAGCAACACTCAAAAGAAGACGATGAGGAAGGAGAAGGTGCAAGTCGAAGAAAGCAGGTTCAATTCGCCGACGAAAACGAATCAGATAGCGAAGCATCTTCAAGCTCCGAGACAGATCAGGTAGCAGAATCCACATCAAACAGCATCGCAGCGCAGATCGCCCAGTCAGCGTCACAAACCAAAGCGCTGAAAGCAAGGCGACTTGAAGACGCTGAAAAGGGTCGCCAAGTACGCAAGCAGATCAAGACATTTGAGCGTGCCCTCGAGACTCGTATCAAGGCACAAAGCGTACTGCGCGAGGTTAACCGTCTTCCCGACCCTGAGGTCTACACATCCGCCATCAGCATCACCACTGCCGAGCCGGTAATCACTGTACTCGAGCAGCTGTTGGAATTGTCAGAGACGCTGTTTTCCCTACGCACAAGGCTGAATATTCTTTCAAGGTCCACAGACGAAGGCAAAGGGACGATCGAAACCCCAGCGACAAGGAAGAGAAAGCGTGACTTTGACGTCACTGTTCCGGAAGACGAAGAGGAGGCTAAGCAGACATGGGCCGAGATCGTAAAGCATGATCAAATTGATGCGACACTGAATGATGTCGCCACATTCTCATCAGTAGCGGACGTGCAAAGGAGAGCAGTGTTAGACAAGTGGAGTCTCAAAGTGACTTCTGCCGCCGCCGCCGCATCAAATGGCAATAAGTTCACCCAACTCCGTGCCGTCAACCAACCACCATCGGCTCAAATCGACGCAGCTCTTGCTGGCGATGGTCTCTCTCGACTTATTGCACGAACCCGTGTCCTTCGCTCTGCAGACTCACCAGCATCCGCCAAGCTTGGCCAAGCCTACACACCGATCGAAGAGGAGGTCAAGGACTCTGAAGTGTTCGACGATTCCGATTTCTACTCTGCTTTGCTTAAGGAATTGATTGAGCGCCGATCCGGTGTAGGCATCACCAATGGCGATGGTGCGGGAGCGACAGCTGCAATGATGCTCTCAGGGTTGAACGGAGGCAAGAAGAAGAAGGCGACTGTCGACACAAGGGCATCTAAGGGAAGGAAATTGCGATACGAGGTCAACGAGAAGATTGTTAACTTTATGCCTCCTATCCCCGAAAGGGTTAAGTGGGGTCAAGAACAGATCGAGAGATTGTTCAGGCAGTTGGCGAGTAGTTCGATGGGTGTTACTAGGGAGGCGAATGGGGAAGACGAGGCTAAAGTGGACAAGGACAAGGAGGCAGAGGAGGCAGATCTTGCTGGACTTCGTGTCTTTGGCTGACCACGTTTGCATTTGCATTAGCATTGTACGCCACACTCATTCATTGCTCACATTGCTCACACGCATCCTCGCGTTCACGATGTCCCGAGCCGCACATTGTGGGTAAAGCAATACTGTAATGAGATAAGCAAGCGTCTTGGCGCTGGAACTGAGACAAAGCAGAAAGGTATACATCAAAGACGAAAACAAATCAACAACTTCCTCCTCCGTACTCTACCCCTTCTAATTGGCAATAGACTTGACCGCCTTCGCTGTCCCGATTGTTGTCGAGTTGACTTTAGTCGCAAACCTCAACGAGCACAAACTCTCGTTCATGTGTGCTGCCATCGGACTCAAAGCCAACAACATCAATGTCTTTGAGTTTCCACCCAGACTGTTCTTCAACAGCCAAGTCAGTGTTGAGTTACGGTAAGGTACGTGGTTTGTCGACCCTTTGTTCTGACCCAATGCCGAGATGACATCTGCGAGAGAGGAGAGGGATTTGTTGATTGACTGAGCTTCCTTGAGACGGATGGGGTCTTTGTCGCTTCCAGAGTTGGCGAGACGTTCGGAACCCGCGAGATCGACGAGGGAGAGGACGGCGTCGCATGCTTCCATCGTCGTTGCGTTTTGACCTCGCACTCGAAGCATGAAGACGGAATGCGAACGGGAAGAACGCTCGTTCATCAGTGTAGCTGCGACCTGGCGACGCTTCTTGGCTTTTTCGAGCAGTGCAAAGACTTGAGCAGGAGAGTCGAGAGGAATAACGACGGTGTCAGAGACAGTGGTGCGTCCTTTATCGTGTTTGATCTCGTGTTTGGCCTTGTCGACTTCGGCTTTGCCGAGAAGATCATTGATGTTGTCGAGGTAGATTTCGAGCATGGAGCCCTCGAAGTCGTACTTCCAGCCTTTGTCTTTGAGGCTTTCAGCGGTGGACCAGAGCATTTGGACAGCCCGTGGGATCAGACCGGCACCGGCGTCGGCAGAGGGGTCAGAAGCCAGGTTGGTGTTCGAGTCTGCCGCACCCTCGAGTGTGTGTGTCTTACCGGAACCGGTTTGACCGTAAGCGAAGATCGATGTGTTGTAACCATCGAGCACCGATTGTGTAAGATGGGCGATCTCTTCGAACACATCCGCCTGCGAAGCGGTGGGCTGGAAGACTCGATCGAAAGTGAAGAGGTGGTTGCGCATTGTGACGGTTCCTGTTGCCGACTCGCCAGCTGCGAGTAGTTCGATCTGAGTTGCTTCACGTTCGTTCGGGAAGCGAATGGTGGCGAGAGCCTCAGTGCCGTTGCTGGCATCGTTGTTCGAAGGAGGACGCACACGGCAGAAGACTCTTATGTTTCCTCGCAGCTCTTGCACTTCGTTGTGCAGCTTGCGTCTCAAGGACTCTGCTTCACGCAGCTCGCTCTCGAGGTGCAAGTTGGCCTCCTTGGTCTCAGCAACGTCCTTGTCCATACTCGAGATCTCGGCACGCAGTGCCTCAATCTCGTCCTGGAGCACCTGAACTTGAGAGCGCAGCGCTGTGTTGGTGCTTTCCATGGTCAAGTGACTCGTGCTTTGCTGGCTGAGGGTGGCTTTGAGTGCTGCGACAGTCTCTCGCTCCTGCTCGAGCTCTGTCTCGAGCAAACGCTTTTCGCGGTTGCATTTGGCTGTGAGTTGAAGCAATTCGTCGTCGGCCAACGTACGTCGACGCTTGATCTCTTCCTGCTTCGATTGGGCGATCTTGCGTTGTTCGATGAGATCTTCTTCGAGCTGGCGGACCTTGTCTTCCTGTGCGAGGCGATCGGAGCGCTCTTTGTTCCATTTCTCCTCTGTCTTTTGGCGCTCGAGCTCAAAGAGTTCGGCCATGGAGGCGAGGCGCGATTCCATAGCATCCATTCGGGAAGGGTCAACATCGCCGGAGGCAGTGGAGGTGGCACTTCCGTTACTAGCTCGTGAAGCAGCGGCAGCAGCAGCGTTGGCGGCATTTGTACCAGGTCGAAGACGTGTGACGCTTGTAACTCCTCTTCGGACCGCCGCGCCTCCAGCAAGGGCAGCACCGGCTGCGACCTTGGTTGCACTGACAGAGCGTGTTGTGGCACCAACGACAGCCGAAGGTCGATTGGTGGTATTCGTCATGGGTGCTCGTGACATGGTGAGACCAGCTGATGTGGTGGTGAGAGTGCGTCTGGAGGGGACAAAGCGGCCACTGTCTGCTGTACTGACAGATCGTGTTGCTGCAACAGTACGAGTAGCAGCGGGCTCTGCCAGCTTACTAGGGCCTGCACCAATACCACCTGGTATAGTCGCCGCCGTGCGCTGACGTTTGGCCGTTTGTGGTACTGGAATGCTCGACATTGTGACTGATCCCTATGATGCTCTAATCTCGAAGAAAGGTGGGGGTGTGTCCTTGCAATAGTCAACCGATGGCGGCGCTGCGAAAGCGGGTGATGTGAGTGCGTGGGGTAAGGCAAGCGCCTGTTCAGCAGCGAGATGGATGAAATGGAGAAGGAATGATGACCGACGGCTTTGAGTTTGATGAAAGTAACACTCTCTGTGTCACTGTGGACGTCGATGAACATTCGTCGCGTTATGCTGTTGTTCGCGTTGACAGCCAGAAAAGGGCGCCGAAGCCAAAACAAGACAAAAATAACGCGCACTCGACATTCTCACAGCGAAATTTGAGCGTATCGGCGTGCGTTGCTCGCGCCTCGCTTCAATCTGGTCACGTGCCCAAACTCGTCTCCAAGCGTCCTGCAATGTTGGTCTCAGCTGGCCCTCACTTCGGTTGAGTTCATTTAAGAGAGCAGCAGCAACACACATGCTGTGCTGTCGCAAGACAATGTTCCCTCGCAAAACAAACGTATCGAAAGCGAAACACAATTTTATTTACTCTAGATCAATGCTGGGAGAGTCGTGAAAAGCTAGACAGTGAAGCCGTTGGCTGTCAAGTGGCAGCGGGAGAGGGCGAGTGGCGGAAGCGTGGGAAGAATGGCGCATTTGAAGCGTTGCATGGGGGGGCTGAGAGAGGATATAGCGTTTCAAAGTCAAAAACAGGCTTGAGGCTGACTGCGAGACACCTGACTATCGACTATCGACACTATGCGCGAGTTCCTCTTCTGCGTCAAGATACTCATCGGCAGCCGACTCGCTGGCGTTAGAATCGCTTGCAGACACTCTGTGAGCGCCAGCCGCAAGCAATACTAGCAGCATCTGAGCCCATATGCCAACAAGTGTCACCAAGAGCTCTTGCACAGGAGGTACTATCAAAGCAAGCGTACGTTGCGACAGGCTGCGAGCCATGCCTGCCACACGGACACTTGCCGCAAGCGGAACCCGCTCGTTCTCTCGACCCAATTTCTCCACTGCATCCTCGAGCGTCTGCTCTTCGTCATCTTCCTCGCTCTGACTACAAATTGCATCCTCTGAGACAAGACCTGCACCGTTGCAACGTCGCCCGCAATCGTCAGCTTCGACTCTGGCAACGACCTAGAGACTCTCCATCTGTGCGACCACCTCGTCGAGCTCTGCTTTCGAGGTTCGGTATCGCTCTTCGGCCTCCTCGTACTTCTTCTCCCACTGAGCAACCTCGCGTTCGAGTGTTGCCACCTGTCGCTCAAAGTGCTCGGCCTTAACGTCGACCTGTCGCAACCTGTGTGATTAAACATGGACAGAAATGAAAGACAACGGAGAGATTAGTCAGTATTTCGAGCCGAATGCGTGCTATTCCAGACTGCAAAGGTACGCACTTCTCGGTGGTTTCGCGAAGGTTCTTCTCAGCAGTGTCGAGCTCAGACTCAAGCAAGTCGACCTTGCGTTGAAGCGATTCTGAGTTGGTTGCGTTGGACTCGTGCTCCTCGCGAACGGCCTTGTGCTCGTGAAGCTTGCCCTCAAGCTTGTCAAGGTCTCCCTCCGCGACGCTGAGCTTGTGCTGCAATGAGGCGATCTCCTGGTCTTTGGTGAGGAGCTCCTGCTCGAGCTGCTTGTTCTTGGCTGCAAGCTCGTCGGCACGCTCGCTTGCTGCGTCGGCCTCTACACGGAGCGAGTTCAGTTTCTGTGATCATGGAAGGATAGGTAGTGTACAGATCCGAATCAAGTGATCAGTTGGCTGCGATCCTTTTCAGCAAGCTGATTCTAGCCGAAAGTGGCTACTTGTCTGAGCAAATGGCGGTACTTACCTCCTTGATGCGGTCCTATGGATCAGACGTACGGACACACAAGATTGAGCGTGAGTGTTTCGTTGAGGTAGACAGCAGTGCAGTCGGCCCCGCAGTGACGGTGCACGAATAGGCGAACGGAATGGGAACGGAGGAACATTAGGGAAGCAAAAGAGATTCAGCAAGAGTCGCTACAAGCGTGCGATCGAGACAAGGAACGAAGCAGCCTCGGTAGATTCAAGCATCATGACCAGATAAAGTTGCTGCTTGGCTCGCGAAACCCTTTCTTTCCTTGTGAGCGCTCCGCATTCCGCTGCCAGGGCAGAGTCGGGACGGCTGGTCGAAAGCCATGCTTCTTAGATAATCGAACAACGTAGTGCTCATTGCCCGCGACTTTACAGCGGTATCTCTCTCCTCGGACCGTCACTTCACGGTGTGTCTGGCGGTGACCTGGGGCGGTGACCTGGGGGCGGTGTTCCCGCTCAAGAAGCAAGGGAAGGAGCTTCTGCAACTCACCATTGTGTATGAGTTTGTGAGGAGGGAGTGTCTTTGGTGGTAGTCGTAAGGAAAGGTCGTTAAGAGCGTAGTCGTGATGGAAGGGCTTGAGATGATCGGTGTCGAAAGTAGGGATAGGGGCGGATCAAGTGGTGACGGCTCAAGCTGGTGTTTGAAATTTGAGCTGCGTCGCCGGTGCGCAACTCACTCTCTCTTACACACTCCAGCCGAGAGAAAGAAACACACAGACAAAGCACAGTTCAACGCTTGCGCTGTAATTGTTCACTGGCCAGCGCAAGCAGCAACACATGCCCGTGCGCTCGGCCAACAGGGGAGCCAAAGGCAGTGTCGAATCTGCTGAATTTACCAGAGAGGAGGGGCGCATCGACTTTAGGGGCGTGTGTGTGAAATTCTCGAAATTGCGCGTGTCAGTTTGTGTAAGTGTGTGTGTGTGTGTGTCTCTCTTGTACGCTTCTAGAGCGTTGCTGTAATCATTTGTAAGCAATTTATACCATAAAGATCACAAGTGTGTCTGCGTTCCTCTCTCAATGGTCAAATAGCACAAAGGCTTTCTTCATTCAGACTTCAGGTGGTTTTGGTTTTGAGTACAGAGGAAGAAAAGCAAGAGTTTGTCATGTCAAAATGAAGCCGCAAGTGAAGACCTAGATACAGGAAGAATGGTAAAAATGAAAAGAAGACCTGAGGAGACCATGATAAAACCCAATGACAATGAAAAGATGTGATCCAGAAGAGTGCCAGAGCAAGAGAGAAGAGATCGGTTCCAGCGTGACAAAGTAGAGAAAGAGCCCAGAGCAGAGGGGTATATAGAGGTTCAAGAGTGTGCTGACGAGAGAGCGAGAGATGTGAGACAGAGACTGATTAGAGTGTGCTAACTATTTTCAAGCTTGGCGTGTATGTAAAGCTGGAAAATGGTCTCTCGCAGCTTTGCTTGTTGGTTTTGCAACCCTATGCTAATGTTGGCCGTAATTGTTGCAGCAGTTCTCGAAGGTCCCAACAAGAAAGGACCTGTAGAGCTGAAGCTGATCAAGTGAATAGATGTGTGACCTTGTTTTATGCCCAAAGCGCGAATGAACACGGATAGTCAGCAGCCAGGCGCGCGACTAGTGAGTTTGCGAATGTTGGTCCAGATCAAGTGTCTCCATGCCTGGACAGATGTCGCCTCGAAGAGCCGACTTGCTGTCGTCGGCCTCGCCATCAGCATCGCAGATCAGGATGCCCGGACTGTTTTGAAGCGACATAAATTGCTTTGACAGAGGCGGAAACGAGGAGAGACTAGTCGCATCCAAGTATCCAAGACCAGGCACGCGTGGCAGCAACATATCATCCGTATAAGGACTGAAGATTGCCTTGCGCATTTCATCGTCGACCTTGCCATCGCTCAGATATTCCATGTCAGCAGGAGAGGACACTGGCGTGGTGACCGAAGATGACGGGCTCGTAGTACGATGACTGCTGAAGCTGCTCAGAAGCTCGAGCGAGGTAGAGCGTTGAGTGATGCACGTGTAGTCCGACAAGGCCCGCGTGATAGACCCAGCCGAGGACGACGAAGCGGTGTGTTCAGCGCCGTAAGTGCATTCAGTAGGACCGGATGCCGAACCGTCCGAGTCATTGCATCGAGGTCGCTTGAGCGGCAACGGACGAATGTCAGGACCCACAGCGTGACTGGGCACAAGCTCCGGATTGGAGCTCATTGCTGGTTCGGCACGAACGCGGCTGATGGGCGAGCCGTCCAGCAAATACGCAGGCGAACTGATACGATGAATCGGCACGGGCCTGACTGGAGCAGGTGCACACCTTCCAACGTTGCCATCACGTTCGCGTTCGCGCGTTTCGCGATCGACGAGGCCCTCAAAAGAGAGTGTCGGTGACTGAAACGTGAGCGCAAAGTCCTGGAAGCTATCGCGGAAATCACGAAGCTCGCTAGTCTGGACTCGACGCTCGACGCGACTACGAGCTACAGCATCTGCCGGAACGTCGGCGCTGGACTTCACACTGGAATGCATTGCTCCAAGATGCTCGGACCTAGGCGAGTTGAACAACGACCTGCGTGGTTCAGAAAGCGTGGTGGAGCGCAAGATTGAGAGTACCTTGCGGTCACGCAGCGACTTGGACGTTTGCGCCTTGAGCATAGCCGCGAACTGATTGGCGTCCGGGTATTCAGGCTCAGGTGAGCTGCAGTCGCGACCAGATGACTTGGACTTGACGACAACGCCTCCGTTGGCGGTGGGCACAAAGAAGAGCCGATGCTCAAGGTCAATGGGAGGGAGCGGGGGCAAGACATGATCGGTGCCAACAAGCACTGGAGTGACGTAACTTTTGGCCTCGGATGCTTCGATGGAAAGAGGGCAGATGTACTGTTGGAAATTCTGAAAGCGGACGGGTTTGCTGATCATGCCGTCCATGCCTACGTGTCGATAGAGCGAAGCGGGCTCGGCGCCTACCTTGGTGGTGACAGCGACGACGTGTGCATTGCGATTGGCAGCGAGGATACCATCTTCACCAGCTCGGATGCGACGAGTGCACTCGACACCGTTGAGATAGGGCATCTCGATGTCCATGAAGATGAGATCAAAGATCTGGGTGCGAAGCAACTGCAGTGCCTTGAGA
Source organism: Ustilago hordei (assembly GCF_900519145.1). Lineage (NCBI taxonomy): Eukaryota > Fungi > Basidiomycota > Ustilaginomycetes > Ustilaginales > Ustilaginaceae > Ustilago > Ustilago hordei. The sequence goes on along the minus strand of NW_024545266.1, from coordinate 65,120 downwards.
CCGCTGTCAAGGCTGACGGGCGGACGCGCTAGGGCATGGCCAAAACGGCGCTTGAGGAGCATGCTGAGAACCATAAGGTTGACATGATTGTCGTCGACAATGAGGATACGAAGCGAGTTGGTAGGTGGAAGAGGAGTGGCCGATCGTGTATCGTTGACAGCAAAGGTAGCGGCGGCGGAAGATGCGGTCAAGATGAAAGACATACACGGACGAGAATTCTGAAGCGGCTTGCCCTTCAGATGGGGGTGAGACGTCAGAAGCATCGAAGAAGGGGGGCTGGCGAAGTTGGAGAACCTGACCCCGGCTTTGTTGCACCAAAGTTTGCTGAAGAGCGTGTTAGTGTGTCCCAATGAAAGGAAAAAGTGCTTTGTGCAAGCGGAGGAGTTTGACTTGGGGAAGGTGAGGCAAGAGCAAAGTAGCAAGAATAACAAATAGCTGGTGGAAAAGAGGTGAGAACAGTCTCGGGTATGGGTCAAGCCAATGTAGAAAGTGGTCTGGAGGAAGAAAGAGGCGGAGATGATGTTGGAAGGAAGTGATGGATGATCAAGTGATTAGTGCAGCTCGAAAATCGCAGAGTGGTGCGAAGTCTAATATTCGAGTGCTAGAAGAGGTCGATGATCGTAGCCTACGGGACGATACTAAGTGACGTGGAAGAGATTTAGACCGTCCAAACGGTAAAAACAGAAGCGCGAACCGAAGCTGAGCTACTGGATAGCGAGGACTTGTCTGGAAGTTGATAGGATCAGTATCAAGACCGAGTGTAGTGAAGCTCTATGGTTTGAGCGTTCTTGTCGATGAACGAAGGTACTGTGAGGAAAGTGCGAAATATAGGCCGCTGGACGAGTACCAGGTTGTAGTGAAGCGATAGAAGATAGATGTGTATGTTGTATCTATCTGCTCATGTCAAGATGGCTGATGATGACAAGATATATGCGTTACTGCGATGACAACAACGTCGACCTAAACCGGGATGAAAGCGGAAGAAAGTCGAGAAAGTGCAGTTGCAGTAGAGAGAGCATCAAGCAGCCAGAAGTGATGAAGGCTGTGTGCTGTGTGGTGGTGGTGGTTGTGCGTATGTATGTGTGTAATGTAGATGCCAGACAAGACTGTTGTGGTTTAGTGGGTGAATGGAAGTGGTAGTGAGAAGGGAGGGAGTGAGGTAGGAAGAGGTGCACTAGATAGCGGCGAATGCACAAAGAGCGAGGACAGACAGGGCCCTTGCAACCCGAGAAGGGTGGGCACCACGGTCTGCAGTGAGAAAGCAAAGCCGTTGGCGAGAGCGCCAGAAAATTTCCATGAGGAAAAGAAAGCGAAAAGGCAGAAAGTCGACTCTTTCGATTGCGGTGGCGTTGTGTATGGCACTACTGTCCAGTTGCGGTTCAGGAGCAGCGTCAGAAACACGGCACACCGAGACAGAGTTGGCGAGCTTCGTGAGCAAGGCATAGGTGGGCTAGATAGTCACAAGGTCACAGTCAGGGTCGACAGGAAAGACAGAGCCTAGCTCGGCCAAGCCAAATGAGACGAACCCTGAAGGGGTCCTGAAGAGAAGAAGAGGACTGAAGACAATAAAGAAAAGGCAGATGCCGCGGGGATCGAAAATCAAGGACGCAAGAGACAATAGACACGAGGCAACAGTAGACAGAGTGGCAAATGTCAATTATTGCAACCAAAAAAAAATAAAAATAAAAATGAAACTATGAAGATCGGCAGACCTGGATAAATCGCCCTGGCAACCGCAAAGCCGAGTTGGTAGCTCAATCGAGCGTGACACAGCGAAAAAGCACAAGATCAGTCACCCCAGTCAGCTGTACCGCTTTGCGCACAGTTGTGGGACATGCGATGGAAATTCACAGGAAAATGCAATTAATTTTGAAATTCGCACGCAATGGTCGAAGACCTGTAGTGCTGTACCCAACCATCTTTTTTTTCTTTTTTTTTTTTTTTCTTATTCTTGTGTCACCTTCTTTTCGCCCGTTTTTCTTTTTTCTTTTTTCTTTTTTCTTTCTTTTTTTCTTTTTTTCTTTTTTTCTTTTTTTCTTTTTTTCTTTTTTTCTTTTTTTCTTTTTTCTTTTTTTCTTTTTTTCTTTTTTTCTTTTTTTCTTTTTTTCTTTTCTTTTTTTTTTTTTTTTTTCTTTTTTCTTTTTTCTTTTTCTTCTTTATTTTCTTAGTGCCCGCTCGCGATCGGGTGCCTCAACCTCGGCTAACGTTTGGGGGTCCGATCGAGACTCGGATTCCGATTTTATGAAGCAAAAGAAAAAGGCTCTGGCACGAGCAGCCTCTGTTTGCTTTGATGATTGGCGCAACTGTAACGCGTCTTGTGCTCCTCAGTCAAAATGGGCACCTATCACCACAGCCTGAAGCGTTGCTGCTCACGCCGTACAGCGAATGCACAAATTGGTCTGCCGCAGTCTCTCACTTCTTGAGCTCACATGTGTACACTGAGATCGAAGCGTCCAAACCAACACAAGACCCTTGTTGTGCCTACTGTTGGCCGTTCCGCACGTCGCTCCTTCCTACTTCCACAAGCATCGCTGCTTTGCTGAGCCTTGAGCCTGTCCTCCGCTGTGTTGGACCCTTGCCTGCTCTTCCTCGGTAAAAGCGACACCTCACTGCGATGGTCAAGTGGACCTTTTCATCGTCCGAGTCAAAGGGCATGTCAGTCTGCACTCCCTTCCTGCCGTAGATTGCTATTATGATTTTTTCCAGATCCATCAAACATGAGTCTTGGCCACTCTCTGGAACCTGCTTGGAGCTTCATCCAGGGGAGGATGCTGATCGACAGCGCAAGCGAGTTCCATCACTTTGACGTTGATCACCATGGTGGATTACAGTCTTGGAACCGAATCGCAGTGCAGTGCAGTAAATTATGGTACAGCGTATCCACATTCTCGTGTCACAAGGCCTGTCTAGCGTCTGCATAACCGTGGTTGCCAATCACCTCGAAAACATGCACGGCTTTTCACAGCTCTCAGCTAGCTACAGACAGGGTCCCCTCGCCTAGCCTTTGTGTCCATGAGTTCGTCAAGAAGATCGGGTCTTTCCATTCGCCGTCCATTGTTCTATTATAAACCCATCAACAATGACTTTAGCCTACCGGCAGAATTAGAAACAATTTGAGAGCAAGGCTAGATGGAGAAGGAAACGTTAAATTTCAACCGGAGTGAGCCTTGTTGCATGCGGACAAGACTCGCTCTCTCTTCTGTCTCTCCAAGCTTGTTTGCTTTGTTTGCTTGCCGACGCCCCAAAATCCTGTACCACGTTTCAGACGCTTCTACAACCGCAGCGGCTCTTTGTCTCCCAGGTCCGCCGCCATCGAAGAATGCTATTTCCATTTACATCATCTGTCAAGATAGCATATCCATCCGCTTTTCTTTGGCCTCCTGTAAAAGCGTATCCATCGTGTACCGGTACTGCAAGAAGTAAGCATCTAAGACATCTGGCAACTGACATCTCGTGTCGAGAACGTAAAAACCTTCGTTGTCTGCCCATCCCCAATGTACAGATTCCCTTGCATGCTCATCCTGCATGCTCATCCTACATCACTGCAACTTTTCATCTGTGTTAAGTCACGACCGCCGCGCCTTCTCCATCCTCCTGCCAAGTAAGCGAGTCAAGCCAAGCCAAGCAGCCCATTTAAGAGTTGCAATCCCCGGTCGCATCTCTCCCTCACATCGGCACTTTTGTGATACTGTATAGAGAGCACCCTTTCTCGTCACGAACTCAGTGCTACGTGGAGAGGAGGTGAGTGGGAATGTCGTGTCCATCAGATCGACGCTCACCTCTCATCGACAGGCGATTCTTTCTACTTGGTTGTGCCGGTACGGCAGTTATTTCTCATAGAGTGATGCTTGATCGGCTCTCTCGGGCCTGTCAAGCGTGTGGGAAGGGTATCGCCACACGCTGCAGTCAATCGCATTGATTTCCTTATGCTTGTCGCTCCGATCGGGTGGCTATGTCTCGCTTTCTTCAGATCCTCAGGACCCTGTTTGCTGCTTTTCCCTTGGCTCCCTACCGGCGCTTTCCAAATTATTCATTGAGTGCAGAGTGTCAACCATTATCAGCGGAGTGAGCGAAAGATGTTGGCGAGCTCGGCTAGATCTATCGTGGGCACGTTGGTAGGGATAAATCTGCAGCCTGGTGCCTCGAATACTTGTCCGATCCCATTGGAAGCCGTCTTTTCTCGTTAGCGACCCCTAAATTCCATCCCTCTCCTCTTTACGATGGCCATGGAGACCAAATCTTTCGAGACTAACCAGAGTGTATCACCTGACCCTCTTTCTCAAGGCTGACAGTCAAGGTAAGCTTTCCCGCTGCAGAGCGTACCCTTATTCCGGTCGCTAACGTCTACAGTACTTGGACTACATAAAACAGAGCGCATTCGCGCGGACGTTAAGCAATGGGGAAAATGAAATCGATGATGAATCGTTACCGCAAATAACAACTACTAAATAATATATGGGAGCCCCCAGAAAGTAAGTTTAAATTGATTAATTGAAATGTTTGAGCTGTATGTGATGAAAGTTGCCCGTACAGTTCTTGGAGGGGGAAAGATTCGTGAGAATCCGACCTATCTCGACGGACCCTATGCAGCTTTACTGTAACTTGATATTGTTTTTTTTTTTTCTTTTTTTTTTTTTTTTTTTTCCTATAGCTAGGTGTAGTATACAAGGGAGTAGCTTTTCTACGTCAGTGAAATACCTTGACTAGTCTAAAGAAAAGACTTACCTAATATTGATAACTTACTAATTTTCCTAAGAAAAATTCTACACTTTTCTAGAAATTTTCTATTAACTTTCAATTGAATTTTGGTAATACAGCTGATTATAAACAGATCGAAAAACCTGTTTGTAGGTATTTAGTAATAAATTATATGGGAAAATATCAGGTGGTCAGTTTGACTGGAACGGTAGCCTCTAATAAAGTATCAGAGGCCTTCAAAAGTATGCATATATTGGTCAGAAACCAATGAACTATGTAAAGTTTATTAAAGCGTGATAGTATAAGCCTGCTTGAATGAAAGACTGATAGGTCGATCAGAAACGCAAGTAGGATAAAATGATCCGGTGATTCATAATGGAATGGTCATCGCTCAAGAAATAAAAGTTACGCTAGGGATAAACTGTCGTCCCTATCTATTTACTCTGTATGTTATATTTATAGACAGTGGTTTAAGAAAGTTCAACGACTAATCGATGAGTTACGCTTGCGTCGTCTGTCCGATCCACACTTTCTCGCTGAAGCATGGCTCGGCTACAAACGTTTCCAGGGGGTCGCAAAGGTTACAGTACTGGGACACGCCCAACTGATGGCTGCATAAGCGTAATCGTACTGATGAACCCTCAACACCCGGAGTGAAGGTGAAGCTGGATTGTATCGTACGAGAGAAAAACCTCCACAATCACGCTCTTCAGGGTCCAACCGGAGAAATCACAATCATGTCTGAAGCTTAATCTTTGTTTGACTTCCTTCTCGTCTCAAACCACAACACTTCCAAGCTCGAGCACGAACCAAAAGACCGATGGTGGCGCTCCTTCTAGCGAGAGCTCAGTCTCGCAGATTCACACTCCGCTGCCTCCGAGAAGGCACTAGCAAAAGCGCCCATCTTCGCGCTTGCTGCATTGATGACAGATCGAGCCGAAGAAGCTTTGCAACATCCTCGCCAGCTCAGAACAACACGAGAGACCTCCAAGATGGACCTTTCGATCCATATAATGCCGTAATTGGCGAGCTCAAACCATCTACAGGCTTTCATAGTACCCATAGAGAAGGCCCGCTTGCCGGATGGACAGCAGCAATCAAAGCTAACCTGTGCATTCGCGATTCTGTCACGACCTGCTCCAGTGCCATGCTCCAGGACTATACTTCCACGTTTGATGCCGCCTCCGTCTCCCTACTTCGGCAGGCAGGTGCAGATCTTCGCTATGTCACTAACTGCGACGAGTTTGGCATGGGCTCCACGAATACACATTCATTTCATGGGGCTGTGCGAAATCCTGCCTCACCGAATTCATCAGGAACAGACGGGATCAATTGGAATCCAGAGGAGGACAGAGTCGCAGGAGGTAGTTCAGGTGGCTCAGCGGCAGCTGTAAGGGCAGGGCTTGTTCGGGTAGCGTTAGGAAGTGATACTGGAGGCAGTGTGAGGTTGCCTGCTGCCTATTGCGGAGTGGTGGGCTTAAAGCCGAGTTACGGACTGGTCAGTCGGTGGGGACTTGTTTCGTATGCTGATAGTCTAGATACAGTTGGTGTGTTGGCAAGTACCGTGGAAGATGCGGAAGCAGTGTACGATGTGATTGCTGCGGACCATGATGGGCGCGATCCAACCAGCGCTAGTATCGAAGCACGAAAGCAAGCGTCCGAAACAACGCAGAAGGTTCTAGACACACTATCCTCTACGACAAGCGACTCATCCATGCCACTCACGGGCCTGCGTGTGGGAGTACCAAAGGAGTATTTCCCCGTTGAACTTCATCCACGAGTCCTGCCACCTTTCCGAAAAGCTGTTTCTGCGCTGGAGAAGCTCGGTGCAGAGATAGTCTCGGTAAGCCTTCCGAGCACGCCCTCAGCGCTGAGTGCATACTACATCATCTCCTCCGCCGAAGCAAGCAGCAACCTCGCGCGATACGACGGTGTGGAATACGGCTACCACAAACATCCAGTCAAAGGATCCCACGCATACGCAGCGACACGAACGGCTGGTTTCGGAGATGAAGTGCGCAAGCGAATCCTGCTCGGCACCTTCGTATTGACGGCTGACGCATTCGACAACTTTTTCCTCCAGGCTTCTCGCATCCGAGCTAAGATCCAGAGCGACTTTTCAGACGTGCTGCGTATTCAATACCCAACACAGTTAAGTTCAAAAGCGAGAGACGCGAAGGACGACGGAGTGGACATGATCATCCACCCTTCAGCAGCAGACACAGCGCCAACGCTAGCATCGGCGATGAAAGGGGAGCAAGGAGTGGCCCAAGCTGGATTAGGAGAGTACGTACAGGATATCCTCACAGTACCTGCTAGTCTGGCAGGGCTGCCGGCGCTGGCGGTCCCAGCAGATGTCGCTGAAGACGACGGCTGGCCCGTCGGCATCACACTAGTCTCACAGTGGGGTTGCGACAAGCTGCTTTTGCATGTTGGAAAGCAATTGCAGCCCCTTCTCACATAGCCACACAATCATACGCAATAGGTCTACTAAGTGGCTTGACTGAAGCAAAGCGCTTTACAGGAAGTGTACCAATGAACAGCAAGGTTGTGCGACTTAGATCTTGCCATCGGCCCTGATGAGTGCCTGGCTGTTGAGCTCCCTGGCGGACTGGTATCCCGCCAAGCCGGCGTTCAACTCGAAATCCGCCAAGAGCGTCTTCAATACGTCTCTGACGCCATCCTCTCCGTTGACGGCCAGACCCCAACACCAAGGCCTGCCGATAGCCACCGCGTCCGCTCCCAAGCACAGCGCCTTCATAATGTCCGCACCGCACCTCACTCCCGAGTCAAAGATGACCGTCTTCTTTTCCTCGTCCTGCCTGCGTGGCAGCGAGTTGATATAATTGGCAATCGCGGGTAGCTGGTTGAGCGAAGGTACGGCACCATCGACCTGTCGACCGCCGTGGTTGGAGACCCAGACACCATCCATGCCTGCCTCAATGGCTCGTGCAGCATCGGGAACGGACTGAATGCCTTTGAGGACGATAGGGTCTGAACCCCAGAGTTTGCGGAGCAGAGCCAGGTCGGACCACGTGTGAGAGACACCTGGAGAGAGTTGAGAAATGGCGGCAACTGAGGCTTCGGTAATGTCGTCCTTGGTTGCGTCGGAACGGCGAGGGTCTTTGCCCTCGCAGTATTTACGGATGAAGACAGGGTCGGAGAAGACATTGGCTACTCCTTGACCTGTGAGGAAGGGGTTGTAAGCTGTAAAAACGAAGGACGATCACAAGAAATCGTCAGTGGTCTGTTCTCCGCAACTCGACGGGGTTCATTTCGGATGGCGTACCAGTGTCGAGATCTCTCGGCCTCCAGCCCAAGTTCCAAGTGTCGAGAGTAACTACCAAGACTCGGTAGCCTGCCTTCTTGGCACGACTGAGCAGACTTTCCGTCAACTCATCATCCTGGGGCCAGTAGAGCTGGAACCAGGCATCACTTCCGCCGTCTTCCTCGGTACCTTTGGCAAAACCAGCATACTTGTATACGTTTTCCAAAGCTCGACTGGTGGCAGAAGAGAGCGTGAACGGGATCTCCAGCTCAGCAGCAGCCCGTGCGGTAGCACAATCCGCATCTTCAGGGTGCAGCTGCGCTTGCACACCAATAGGTGCGACTACAACCGGAGTAGGGTAGTCTCGGCCAAAGAGACGAGTGCTGCCGTCAAACTCAGCGAGCGATACATTGCGGAGCATCGAAGGAACGATGTGCCATTTCTTGAAAGCATCCAAGTTGCCGTAAGCAGTGGACTCAGTTGAAGCGCTGCCCGCGACGTATGCGTAGGCTTCGGCTGGGATCTTGGCCTTGGCTTGCTGCTCAAGGAGTCTGAGGTCGGTGGTTTGAGGCTTGGTGCCGCTGAGACCGCCGACGTAGATCTCGCGCAGATAACCGGACTGGAAGAGCACAACATCAGGTCAACGTCAGGAGTCAACCGAACGGGAGACCACGAAGGGATCCACACTTACCTTTGGATCGGACATCGTCAGTGATGAAGTCTTGGAGGAAATGAGGACAGGCGGAAAGGGTAATGAAGAGACGTGAGAAGAGCAAGGTGTGGAGAGCACTGACACACAGCATGAGCGTTCCCCGCAATTCGTGGCGTCGTTCCAACCGGTTACCATTCTGTTTGCCGATAGCCGGTCTGACATTCGCAACAGTTATTTTGTGAGTACTGCATTGGCGCTGGATGATTCCAGGCTGGGATCGGTGCGTTTGGAGAGCGAGCAGTGATACAGTTGAAGTTCAAAAGTAGAAAACACCACTTTGTCGGGGCTACGATCAAGTACCCTTCGAACAGGTGTATGCTAACTGAAAATGCTTCTGTATTACTTAAAGGAAGCAAGGCTACATATATATATATATATATAACTTGACATCATCTCTGGGGATGTTGGACTGCCTCAGACAAATTGAGTATCTTCTGTCAAGCTGCTAAGTTGTCTCTTCTGCAGAGCTGCTGAGTTGTTGCCATGTCAAGCTTCTGTTGTAATGTGAAGAAGTTCTGTCCCGATAACTGGCGATCGGGGAGAGTCTGAGTATGATGTCACTGCAGTTTTAGAACAAAACATACAGCACATGCATAAACTGCCCCATAATTTTACATGTCACCATACATCACTCTAATGCTCAATAGCCATAAGTTGTATTGCCACACTGTCTGATATCATCTGAAAGCCCTGCTTCTTCTCTCCAAGACTGTGTAATTGATATTGACATTGACTAAAAAAAATTGTGCTATGAAGAAGAGCCAATTTATTTATTTATTGTGGGACAGTTTATGGAGTGTTCCTCAACAACACCTTAGTACTTCATATTCCCTCCTTTGGCCTTCAGAACCACCTTGATGCAGTCTGGCATGCTCTCTATTAGTGTCCTACATGTCTCTGGAGTGATCACTGTCCATTCAGCTTCACATCTCTTGAGCAGTTCATCCCTGGACTTCACAATTGTACTATACCATGAAAGTCACATTTTGAGATGGTGCCAGAGGTGTTCAATTGGGTTTAAGTCTGGTGACTGCACTGGCCATTGCATAACCTTAATGCTATTACTTTCCAACCACATTATTGTCTTCTTTGACATGTGTTTTGGGTCATTGTCTTGCTGAAATGTGATGTCAGTGTATGCATGCTGAAGCTGCAAATCTGAGATTGTTTTTAAAAGCTTGTCATTCAAGATATCAATGTATTGGTCTGAATTCATTGAACCCAGCACCAAGTGCATACCTCCCACCCCTTCCCACATCATACAGCCCCAGATCATGATGGAGCTGCTGCCGAACTTGACCATCGGCCTGACAAGCTTGCTGTTGAAGCTGGCATTCTTAATCCAACAGAACTGCTTACCATCCAGTCCAAAGAAGTTGATCTTCATCTCATCAGACCATACCACATTCTTCCAATCCTCAACAGTCATGTCCTTGTGCTCATTAGCAAATTTGAAATGGGCTTTGCAATGTCTCTTGAGTAGCTTCGGTTTTTTCACTAACCTTTGTGCTTTGTAACAACAGTAATGAAGTGCTTTTCTTACTGTTGTTGGGCATGCTTTGATGTGAAATGTCTCCTGCAGTGCATGACATGCTTTCCTGACTGTGGACATTGAATTGAGCTTGAAATAGTGTGTCATAGGGACGGCTGGCCTGCGCAAGAGAGTGCACCAAATGATCAGCGGCAGTTATGATAATGTCGCATAACGGAGCAGTATATGAAGGGTGCACAGAAGATCAACATATGAAGGGTGCACCAGATTGATCAGAGTCGACAACCATCGGGGATCAACGAGATTAATCGGGTTGGCAGCGCACATGATTTACGAGATCGATCAAATCCCGGGAATCCAGATCGATCTCATGGGAATGGTCGGAGTCAGCCAGACCAGTATGCTTCAATGAGTCGGCCAATCCGAACAAGTACTTGGAGCTATGCCGACGATGGAGGCAGTCAGATCAGCATGCCTCAACTAATTGGCCAATCCAAACAGGTATTCGGAGCTGTGCCAATGTCAGAATCAGTCAGATCAGCATGCTTCAACTAGTTGGCCGATCCGAGCAAGTATTCGGAGCTGTGCCGATGTTGGAGTCAGTCGAATCAGCACGCTTCAACTAGTCGGCTGATCCGAACAAGTCAAGATGGAACTGAGCCGACATGACCACACAACCAGGGGGTATGGTCACGAGGTTCAAAAGGGGATTCACAAGATTAAGACGAAAGGGGGCCGTGCCAAAAGGGGGCATCACACATCAGACAGAAGGAGAGCATGAAGGCAAGAGGGCAGTGTTGCATAACCCTTATGCCAAGCAAAACAGTAGGAGCACAGTATCGAAGGGGATGATGCCAGCAGGGCAAGGCAGTGCCTAACAGGGGACAAAGGCCCCTCAAGAGGAGCAGGATAGGTGTTGAGGGAAAACACTGATCGAATGTATAAATACTCTCTTTCTACCATAGCATTCGAGTGGACCAGCATCCACTCTGAAAACTCTACTACTTACTCTATACTTACTAGGTTACGTATCTTCGCAATAGCAGTGCTCTTGCAATGACTCTCAACGTGTGTGTTGTATCACTGTTAGTTGACAACTGTAGGTGGTGTTCCTTACACTAGTGGTCCAGTTCATTACTGTAGGCAGTGTTCTTTACACTAGCGGTCCAGTTCCTTGCTGTAGGCAGTGTTGCTCGACACCAGCAGTCCAGTTGGTTATTGTAGGTGGTGTTTCACACCAGTGGTCCAGTAACACACATCCTCTGTAGGTGATTGGCATATCGTGGTCCAGACAACATCCAAGAGCATATCAACAGTACTATGAACACTCATACTGTAGGGGAGGGTGTATCATGCACTCACCAACAAACAACGTCCATGCCGCGCAACCTCTGAATGGAGTGTTCAAGGCGGTCAGTCAAGACTTACTAGGCGACAACGCTTGGTTATGTTTAGGCGAATCATATTGAGTAGTCCTTACTCAATCAACCCCAGCTAGTCTCTGGCGCGCGACCGCTTACATAGTGGTCCAGGAAGCGAACATGACGAGGCTGGAGTTTTCTCAGCCAGCCCCCCTTTGACTTTGGAGCATCGGTGGAGGCACTTTTGCTGATGCGAGACACCGTAGACTTGCTCAGACCGAGTTTGAAGGCCAAAGGAGGGAATACAAAGTACTAAGGTGTTCTCAAGGAGTGCTCCATAAACTGTCCCACAATAAAAAAAAATTGGCTCTTCTTCATAGCACAATTTTTTTTTAGTCAATGTCAATATCAATTCCACAGTCTTGGAGAGAAGAAGCAGTGCTTTCAGATGATATCAGACAGTGTGGCAATACAACTTATAGCTATTGAGCATTAGAGTGATGTATGGTGACATGTAAAATCTTGGGACAGTTTATGCACATACTGTATATATATCTATGAGGTACATGCCGAATGTGGGAGTTGTCATGGGCATTGATGCATAAGAAGTAAGAAGAGCCATCAGTTCATATAAAGGGAGCGCAGGGATCAAGGAATCGGGCAATCATGGGAATTGTAACAGAATTCAGTGAGATCTGTAGTAGGAACAGTTCTATGACAGATCTCATTGAGATCTACATGAGCAATGTCAATATCACAATTTCTGCCAGAATCTGCAGTAAGCAAGATCATATGGCAGATTCCATAGAGATCAGTGATAGGGATGTTTGTATGACGATCTGCATGCAAGAGGGACCAAGCTCACATACAATGAGGATCAAGCGCTGCCAAGAAGGGGACCAAGCTCAAGGAGCATGCAGGCAGGTACCACTCAGGGGTCCACAAGATAGGAGTCAAGGGAGTCATTGCCAGTTGAAGGAAGAAGAGCTGTATCAAAGACACTGGCAAGCAGGTCATGAGAAGGAGGAGGAGCAGTGTCAAAGGAGTCAGCACATAAGCTCAAGAAGGACAGACAGGAGTGACAGGCAAGCAGGGCTCAATGAGGAGGAGGTGTCTCATCAGAGACTCTGGTATAGTACTCAGCAAAGAAGGTACTCTCTGGAGAGAGGGCCAGAGCAGTGTTGCTGGTGACACTGTGAAGAGGTATATAACCATACCTTCTCATCACAAGTGGTTGAGTGGATCCCCATCCACTCTACACACCATAACTAGTATTACTTCAGAAGCATAAGTACTCATTAGTTCAGTCAGCATAGTAGGAATCAATAGATTGCTCCTCATTGTAGTGTGTGTGTGTTGTATCACCACTCACTGACATCCAAAGGCAGTTCATAGCAAACCAGCAGTCCAGATTAAGATAGGACCAAAGGCAGTCATCCACTGTGGTCCAGGGATCACCTCAAGTGATAGCTGACACACTGGACACTCGTGTTGACACCACCAACCTCATCATCAACAATATACTCACACCAGACCTTGGTGTCATTGCAAGTTCACATTGTTATTGATCATGCCAAGCTACCTCTGAATGGAGTGTCCACAGCAGTTAGTTGAGACCTGCAATAGCAAAGCCCATACTACAGTTCCGAGCAAGAAAGTGATAGAGACGACTCTATTACATATTTTGCTGAGAATCGTAATACCACTAGCATTATTGCATAACTCGACAGAATCGGTAATAGTATCGACACTACTACCGATCTCAGGTTTCAGGCACACAACTGCTGACAGGAGTATCCTTCTTCATGATCTAGCTTGACAACGAGCGGGAATGTGTTGTACCCGATCTCTAGACAGATCGGTTCCGCCCGATCCCCGATTAGGGTTTATGTCAGCATATATCATCATGTTGGATCGCTTCCTTCGGCAGCTTCATGCATTTGACGTGTCTGAATAAGCTCATGGATAAGCAGCATGTGCTTTCACGAGCTTCGCTTCATCGGCCTCCCGGATAAATTCTGGAAATTCTGATGTATCTTCAACTAAAGGGCTTGGCCTCATGAGATTCCCAAGCGAGCCATCGAAGCCTGCTGAGTTCAATTCTGATGCGAAGTCGTGCGAGAAACAGGAACAAAGATGCCATACAAAATCGGCACCATTGATCTTGTCTAAAAGGCAAAAAGCCAATTCCGTTGGAACGGGTAGCAAGGCCGCCCGCCAAGCGGATTGGACAATGACAGTTCTGCGATTCGGAGCATCGAACCTACTGACGTTCTGCCTGGCAGCGCCCTGTTCCTGCAACATGCAATGTGAAGATGCTCTGTCTCGGCAGTGTGTTCGGCTTGCTGTTCAGGATAAGGCTTGAGTTGGCTTGGCAGGGGCACACGTGAACAGCGTAACAGGTTTAGCACAGCTTCACAATGTGACCTTGCTCCGTAAACACCTTGTCATTCCATATATATAATCAAGCATCCTGGTGCCAAAAACTGATAAGCCCAATCGTATAACGCTAGGTTATCATTCAACTGGCTATGTCTCTGTCTACTTCACCGTAGTCAGATCAAGGTGTCGACGTCGCTATGTGGTCACCGTTAGCCAGGGCTTCGCTGGTATTCCTCATTCTCTACTTCATCCTCTTCCTCTTCCTCGCCTACCTTTACGTTCTTCGCAAAGTCCCGTTACTGTCACGCTGGCTCGTACTTCTCTTGCACGTTACCGTTCGACTTGCCTCACAAGGATGTGGCCTTTCCTTTGGCATCATAGGATATGCGAACATCAATCTCCTTGTCGCGTATTTCATTTTGGGAGCTGAAGGATACTTTACACTCGTCGTCTGTACATTACGCTTCCTGATCGCCTGGCAGCGCAATCAGTGGGGCGGACACTCATGGCTGGAGCCGAACGACCCAAGTAAAGAACGCGGTGGTTGGAGGAAGAGATTTTCAAGGATGTTTCAGTGGAAGCACAGCAAAGGGTCTTCATCCCTCAAGGCAGTCATCATAGTCGATTGGATCTTGTTGGGCGCAAACACAATCATCATCTCCGGAGGATCACTCAGTTCTTCGGCCTACACAGATAAGGAATTGTCACCTAGTCAGGTGAGGAGCAGATTGGATGCCTCCAAAGCGTTGCGCGCGGCTGGACAGACTATCTTCCTGGCTGTCAACATGGCCTTGCTCGCCTGTGTTGCGATAACAATCCACCAACATCGACACCACCGCTATAGCAACACGCAGGTCGAGGTAGTAAGTGATACTCCCGCGCCCGAGAAGGCCCAAGAGCTTCCCGCCGAAGAGAGTCGCCGAAGACGACCATGGTTTGGCCATGCAACGCTGCTACTGCTGCTGGCAACATGGCCATTCTTGGCAATTCGTGGTGCATTTGGTGTTGCGCAAGCGATTGTACCTGATCTAAACGTAAGTAAATCTTCTTTGCCGTTCTCTGACCTAGAAAGCTGTACTAACGATTGCATACATTTCTTGCACATGTGATGCAGTACTTCAACTCAGAGGTGTATGACGCCAACAACCTAACTGCGCAGTTCGTCACGGAAGAAACTTGCTTCGTTACGATGATGGAGTTCATCAGTGCAGCTATCCTCGCCACCAGTTACTTCACAACTCGCACGAGGTCCTCAGCAGTCAGTCGAGCTTGAGCTTCTCATTCTATAATAACACATTGCCAACGAAGCTCTATCGTCGTGCTATCGAAAAATGCATGCGAACACGGTGAAATGTGAACTAACGCCAAACGGCGACAAATCGGAACTCGACGCTCTTTCGCGGCGGCGCATCTGGGGGAGGTGCAGGGTAGTCGCCCTTGAGTTGAGTGACGGCGCAGTGAGCTCCATATAAGGCTTCAGCTTCGCCATTCAGAGGTGGCTGATCTTGCTGTCAAAGAGAAAGCGAGTCATAGCATTTGAAGACGAGAACCTCGTCATTGGTTTGGTGTGGGATAAGGTGCCATTTTTGAGGAGAGATGAGAGCGAACAAGGTGGTGAGGATGTGATCCAATCTTATCAGTGGCAGCTGTCAAGAACTACGTTCCGGGACGCGGCTATCCGGATGGCAGGCGAAAAGATCGGCAAGTCAAATAAATCAAGGTTTTGGCGCGGGGAAAGAGTTAAGACTGCCAAATTCAAAGATATCCTTGGTTGCTCGGCCACAAACGCGATATTCAGTCCATCTCATCTTGAGCAATGAGGATCTGTAATCTCAACAATGGATCTCGACCGGCTGAAGGAGCTAGTTACACAGCGATGAAAGAATACAGCGCGAGAACAAAGCTTGATACGGAAGCCGTGACACGGACATTTTGAAGTCGAGCCCACTTTTTGAAGAGCGAGTCAACCTCGTTCTCATTGACTGGCTCCTTGTTGTTAGCAGCTTTTCTGAGCGCCATCAGCTTCTTGTTGATGGGCAAGATCGCAACAACAGTGAAAGGAAGCACGCTGGGAGTCAAAGCTGCCGAAGCCAGCAGCAGCCGTTTGCGCAGCTCCCAGTTCACGCCTAGGTGTTGAGCGAGAGAGCTTGTGTTGTTGGTGCCATGGGTGAGTGCGAATGTCGTCAAGCAAGCAGAGACGAGCAGGGAAAAGGTTGGGATGGTCATCAACCCTGCCTTGTAGGCGCGCTCCCAAAGCGTCAAACGTTGGGCAGTGTCGAGATTGGCTGCCCAGGGCGTGGGTGGAGAGATGTTGGCTCCTTGCTGATCGATAAGGTGTGTGTTGATGAGCAGTGGGTAGGATAGTGCCAAGCCTGTAGAATATCAAGGGGAGAATGAAGAGGGCGAGATTAACGTTACGTACAAACAGCAATATGCTGCCTTGGCCATACAACGACCTTGCACCTTGATCTGGACTTACCACTAACAATACCTGAGCCGGTCAGGCCGACAAGAGCAACAACAGGAGCAAACATAACGCCTGAAGCATCGTATAGGAGCGGACTGAACAGTCAGAGATAGAACCCCAAATCTGTTACGGTATTGGGCAGTGATTTGGAGGCTTGATGATGATGATGGATGGTTCTGAAAGCAGGATGAAGGTATTTGTCTTACTTGTGCGTGTCAAGCTTCGCCTTCGGACTGCGAAGAACACCTTTTTTGCTTGCTTTCCACACTGAACAGCGAGTACCGCTTGCCATGCTCCGGAAGTTGATCTCCGACTTGGCATCTCAAATTGACCCTCCAAGACGAGCAAGCAGCATAATCCTCAGCTTGCAATGCGCCCGTTCCAGCATTTTCTCCCCACGAAACACATGTCCGCGGTCCGCGGGTTCACGTTACGAGCATGGTCTCAAGTTAGAAGTCCATCGTCTTCTCGCCCACTCTGGCTGTTACTCGTCATGATGATGCTCGTAGATGCAAGGGGCATGACAATCATCTAAACGAACAGCTCTGTAGGATGGCTTTGCATTACGCCTTCGTTACTTTCGCAGGAGAACTTCACCGCACACCATAATGAAAACGCCGTCCGGTGATTTGCTCCACTCCAGCCAGTCTTGCTCGATCGCCTTCACATCTTCCTGTTCGACTTTGCCGGTATCAAGAGCCTGTTTCTGCCACTGCTCAGCGGCGACACGTTGTGCCCACATCTCCCCCCAGAACTTGGCGTGTGGCTGACCGCCGTACGCTTGGTTACTCGACGAGAAGGTAATGTGGTCTGGTCCAGCTGCGTAGCCCGCATCCAGAGCCCAGCGTACCAATCTTCGACCCGCATCTGGCTCGGCACCTATCGAGCGATAGATTGCTGTTGCAGCCTCGAGCCACACTCGAAAAGTTTCTGTCGGGGGAAAGAGGACAGAGGTAGTGAAGTCGGCTTCGCGAGCGGCCACCAGTCCACCAGACTTGCACACTCGCCGCATCTCTTTGAGCGCATTGACGGGATCCGGCAAATGTAGCAGCATTTGATGGCAATAGACGACGTCGAAAGCGTCGTCGGGATACGGAAGCTCAAACACTGAGGCCACTTCGAAGCTACATCGTTCAGCTGCGCCTTGCTCGGCCTCAGTCTTGGCGTTTGCACGCAGTCCGTCGAGGCGCTTGCGAGCATTTGCGACCACTTCTACTGAGTAAT
Source organism: Ustilago hordei (assembly GCF_900519145.1). NCBI lineage: Eukaryota > Fungi > Basidiomycota > Ustilaginomycetes > Ustilaginales > Ustilaginaceae > Ustilago > Ustilago hordei. The sequence goes on along the minus strand of NW_024545266.1, from coordinate 47,516 downwards.
CGACGCCGATGATAGTGCCGTCAGGAACGTAGGCAGCTAAAGAGGTTGTGATCGTTCCTGGTCCGCAACCAATGTCCAAAATCTTGCCATCACGTTTAAGATGAGGTAAGAGAAAGGCAGCTGACGTCTCAGCGGTCCGTGACGAATGAGATTTGAGCACCGCCTCGCTGTATCCCTGCGTATATGTGCTTCCAGGTCCAGGCTCGCTCATCGTGCAGTATGAGATTTTGCTGAAAGTCGACCTTGTGCAATCGTGATCGAAGAGTATGACGGTGAGAGAGAATGTTAATGGTACAACACTTGAGTGCTCTTCAAGAAGTCGCACTTGAGGCCGGATACAGGGTCCGTGCACAGCCGCTTGGCTTAGGAAGATGAGATTGATCCGAATTTCCGCTCTCGATCAACCGGCGGCGAACCTTTCCGACAGGCTACTGAAAGTTGCAGACGATGCCACAGAGGTAATCACTGAAGCGACCAGGACAGAGTACAACGCAGTCCAGGCTGCTAAATAGGCATTGAAAACGAAGCAAACATGGGTATCAAGTGTAAAGAAGAAAATGCAAGTAGAAAAAGCAAAAGAACGTGTGGGTGAAGGAAACCATATCTTGCGAGGAGTGTGGCTCTGACGAAAGTACGTCTCAAATCTTGTGGACGACCACACCGCTTGGAGGCGGCAGGCGGCTGTGGACTTTTGTTCTGGGTGTAGGTAGACGTCTTTGAGGGATGCCTGAAGCATTTGATGTAGCTGTGCGTATCGGAGAAGCTGCCACCGTCTGATCGGCTGTGGCTCTTGCCCGCAGCGAAGTGGTGCTTGCTGCATTTCTGAGACTCGGAAGCTTGGAAGGTGTGACTCCGCCTCCTACGCTGCTGATGGCTTTGGACGGAGTCGTAGCCCGATGTCCGTCGCTATATCTTGCCGTTCTCGCGGCGCTCTGTACCGCAGAGATGTCTCTCTTGGGCAAGACGACGTTGGGTGAAGGCAAATCTGTCGATTCCATGACGGCGTCAGATAAGCGAGCTTCCAGACCGGCGACACTCTGATATCGGCGCATCGCAGGTTTCGGTGTGGGAATGGCGCTGCAGCTGGGCTGAGCAGATGTTGTTGTAGAGGCCAGGGTTTCCGACTTGGCAGGAAGGGGTAGTGACGGTCGCGACGGCTTGTGCTGAAGCGTAGCTCGCGCAACGGGCAGTCCGCCGCTCTTGCGATGTAGCACGGCAATGGCCGGGCTTGCTCCGGATGTCCCACCGGCAGCCTTCGACGACGCTGTGGATGTCGGCGATTCGGCGCATTCGCCTTGCTTGTTAGCATCAACCACATCCTCGACAAAAGCAGGCGGCTCAGCATCAGCGCAGCTTGTTGCGACCTTCTTGTTGCCTTGGCTGGCCTCTGTGCTCGAGATAGTTCGAACGCGCAGTAGCGTCTCGTCAGTGCTGCGATACGACCACGTGGTCGCAGTGGAAGCAGTGCTTGATCGATCAGCATGGAAGCTGCTCCAGATTTCGGAACCCGCCATTGTGTCCGGCGTGTCCTGCATGTCAGGTGACTGGACGTCATCTGCGACCTGATCGACCTTGCTCTGGTCAGTAGCAGACGTGTCCTTAACACCCGATAACCCAGACTGCAAAGACTGTTGTCTCGCCAGTGCGACGGGAGTCTGAAGACCTCGCAGCCTCATCGACATGCGTCGTTGAATAATCTCAGCCAGCACCTGGTTGAGCTTCTGAGGATCGTGTCCACTTGTTCCACCTGAGTCGCTGATGTTGGTGTCGTGGCCAGAGCTGTGTCCGATGGAGTGGCCGGTAGAGGACAGCAATTTGTCCGCTTCCTGAATGATCTCGATCACGCTGCCCATAGAGCTGGTCCTCGAGCGCGTCCGCGTCTGCAAGGTATGCTGTGAATCCTTGCTGGCCTCAGGAAAGGGCTCGTTGCCATCCTCCGCCGAGATGCCGCTACCATTGTCGGAGGTATTCGTTTGTGAAGCTGGACGAATGAGTGTTGCATCTGTTTCGCTGCTGGCCCGACGCATTGCGGGCTTAACTGGGCGATGGGGAGGGTTAGAGAAGCGCGATGTGATCGTTTGACCAACCATCATGTCGAATTCTTCATCCAAAACGGTCGTGTGCGAGAGTTCGGCAGAATCGGGTTCGACCTCGGCGGTCAGCAATACCTCCTCATCGTCGCTCGGGTTGGTCAGGATGCTTATATCGGGGCTCGGTGATCGCACACGTAGCATGGAAGGCGAAGCAGACCCAGCTGATCCAGACACCTTCACAGTGCCCATCGCTGCCATTGACTTAGATCTTCGCAGTGTGTTGTCGCTGCGCTCAACCTTGGTAGGTGCACTGCTCGGCAGAGAAGGTCGTCCTGAAGTTGTCGTCCTACGAGGTGTGGAGAGCACTGTTGGAGCATCTCTCTGATCGTCTTCGTCGTCGGAGCTGCCCCATCCTACGTGACGAGAGATGCGCTGAGAGCGGATGCGGTCCAATGCTGCCGAGATGCGGCGAGATCTCGCAGGGATCGAGGCAATGAGTCGTCTGGCCGCATCATTTCCAGAGCTGCCTTCAAGGATGTTGGTAGAAGCTGAGTGTAGCTTTCGCTTGTATCCTCGAGATTCATCCAGCACGCCCGAGCGCTCGGCGAGGTCCTGTAGATCAGCGTTGACGTCCAGATCGGATTCTTCGTCGCTCCCGCCATCGGAGGCATGCACGGTTTTGTCAACGGCTGTTGCGAAAACACCATCTCCATGACTTTGACGTCGAGACATGGAGGAAAGACGAGGAGCGCGGATCCTTGAGGGCCACAGTCCGGGTTGATCCAGCTCTGAGTCCAAATCATGCAGGCTGAGCAAAGAGGCAACGCTACGGCGACGACGCAGCGGCACGTCGAAGCCAAGAAGGTCCATCCGAGAGGTAGAGTTCGGAGCTGATTCGTAGTCCGAGGCTGGTCTAACGTTTCGACTTACCTCAGCATCTGCACGATTGACCCGACAATCCCAATCCAGTGCGAGTGAGTCAGTGGTGGGAAATCTGGAATCGGTCGGCGAAGGCTGTGGAGATGTCTGCATAGCGAACTCGACATAGACCTTGGGTTTGGCCTGTTGTACCGTTGGACGTCTTGACAACGACCAAGGGGTCATGGTGAACATGGAAGCAGCATCGTCGGGTCCTACACCCTGATCAGCACCAACTGCTACTGGCCAGCGCGTACCATAGTCGCCGACGCTGGGAGCCACCGAGTCTGCGTAGCCTAGATTGCTCATCGATGAGCTGCGACCCGACGCCATACCTTCGACAGGAGAGCTGACACCGAGCATGGTAGAGACAGAAGCGCGGAGATCGGCCGACATGCCTGCATGATTGGCGAAGGACAGGGCATGGTCGTGAATGGCGAAAGGGCGATAGCTCATGGCAGCGAACTCATCCGACATTTGCTCTCTGGCGCGATGCGCTGCTTCAACTTGCTTTTGCTTGGCACGCGCAGTCGCGCGGATCTGACGCACCGAGACCGGGCCGGTGGCTGAGGTAGAGACAGATGCGAGCGAAGCAATGGATGTCTGGCGCGAGCGCATACTTTCCGAAGCACGAGCAACGATGCTGGACCATGTGCCGCGTCCTGTCAGATCGCGCGGTGATAAGCCAGTTGGCATGAACGGTGGAAGGCTGGGCGAGAACTCGTAGAAAGCGTATGGGTCGGTGCTTTCCGTCGTTGTTGCTGGCGCCGCTGCGGCAACCGAGGGAGGAGCAGAAGGAGCGGACGCGGCCATGTCCTCCTCTTGAGTGGGGTTCAATGTTGACTTGAATGTCTGACTCGGTCTACTCGAGTTCGCGCGGTGACTAACAGATGGCCGCGAGCGCATGGCAGCTCGCTGTTCCTCGAAGCCAAGATGATTCTTTCGAGTGGATTTGTTACGCTTCCTGGGCATGTCATCCGATGGGGAGGCTTCTTCTTCTAGCTCCGAATCGTCGACTTCGTCGCCTTCAGGGTCCTCGATGCGAACCACCGGTGCAGTGAAGCGGGACGCCATAGTGCTGCTAGAGTGTCGATATGCGTCGTAGATGGAGCGGAACTCGGCACCAGCACCAACATCAGTGGCAGTGTCGGAATGGTGGCATTGCGAGGGTAGACTCTTGGCACTGTCGGAACGAATGAGTGATGAGTCGGCCGTGATGGGCCCTCTTGAATCGTCCAGCGAATGCTCCTGAGAACCAGACGCACTCAACGCAGGCATCGAATCAGATTCTGGAAGCGCTGGCTGTGAGGACTCGTTGCTTGCATCAGGACCCATTCGAGATGCTGGAGGCCTGGCATCCAGCAGTTGCGACTCTGGTAATTGAGCAGTATCGACGTGTTTGTTTGTGAACTCCATGCTGTCTGACTCGCCAAGGCGCTGGCCCCATTCGCTAGCCTCGAGATCAAGAGCGGCCACAAGCTCGCTCATGCTTTTGGTCATAGTGCTGCTGCGCTGATGATGCCTCCTTTGTGGTTGAGATCTTGGGTTCGACTTGGACTGCGCTTCATTCTGAGCGTCTCGCATAATCTCGAGGCGATCCGAACCGGGTGATGCTGAAGTTGCGGCCTGTGTTTGCGCTTCAAGCTGTTGCTTGTGCTCATGCGAGCGATCACGCAGCGACTGTTCCGACCGAAATCTGGAAAGCGAAAAGCCCCTTGCGCCGAGCCCAACTTGCGCCACGCTAGCTCCGGATTGAAGAGTAGTTTGTTGAAAGCTCTTTCCAAGCATGAGAATTCCCTTGTTGTCTGTGAGGTCGAGCACATCAGAAAGTGCACTGTCGCTGCTGTCCTCACCTTTGACAGCGCTGTTATGGCTTGCACGTTGGTGGGGCGTGTCGAAGTGCCTGTCCATAGGGCTATCCAAGACTGGGCTGAGGGTTCGATTTGTGGTGGGACGCGATCGGCGCGAATGAAAGGCACGGTGTGTGGAATTGAACGCCGACTTGCTGCTGGGATGAGAGCCATTGCGATTGAGCAGGCGAGAGACGGGAGGCGGAAGCGACATGACAGTGGCAGTGGGAGATGGGAAGTGCTTGGCTATGGTACGAATGCCATCGAGCTCTTCGTCTGAGATGTCGCTGCGCTCGCTTGGGCTGGGTATGAGGTGAGAGGAAGAAAGACTAGGATTGTTACTCTGCCAGCTTGAGCGAAGACTGGTTGATGAGCGTGAGGAGGTAGCCGTTGCAGTAGAGACGCGACTGGATCTTCGCGATGACCACTCTCCCTTCCTCACAGAGGGGCTGCGCGTGCTTCGGGGCGAAGTGAGGGGCCTAGGAGGTAGAGGTGCACTGGGCGGTGGGCCTAGAGGCTTTGAGGTGGTTGAAGAAGGGGCATTTCCGAGGGTAAGGTCCTTGTGACTGGCAGCACGAGATCGTGGACGCGAAGCGAAGCTTGCTCGAGCACTCGAGCCGCGCCTTGAAGGAGGATCGGAAGAGGATTCTGTGGCAGTGGTGGTATGGAGACTGTGAGCGTCAGTGTCATCATCGAGTAAGCAGCTTATCTGGGAGCTGGACTCGTGGGAGCTGCTGCATGCTCCTTCGGAAGCAAACGAATGTCTCGAGATCCGTTTTGGTCCGCGATGTTGGGAGCGAGTGGTTCTTGACCGAAAGGTGCTGGGTGGAAGCGGGAGAGTGTGTACGTAGTGACCAAGGACTGTGCTGTCGGCATCATCATCCTCCTCCTCCTCCTCCTCCTCCTCGTCGTCGCTAGCGCGAGAACTGGCGTGGGCCCCTGATCGTGATAGCGAAGGTAGGGCGGGTAGCTGCTCTTGGTCATCGAGACCAAACCAGGTGAGTCGGTCTGCATTGGCGTTGTGTGAGTCGTGTGGACTCAAGCTGATGGAAGCAGAGAGCTGGTCCTTTTTCTTTTGTCGCAGAAGCAAGATCTTTTGACGAACGTCGATACGGTCGTCGATCTGCTCTATGCTTTCTGACGGCGGAGGCGAGGCGAGCGAGGAGGCTGCCGTCATGTTGCTGAGAAGATCCGACATAGTTCAGGTGAGGATCATTGGCGGTCAAGAACCTTCAAGGGGACTGTGGAATACACGCTGAAGGGTAGCTTGCAGCTTGGGTGACGGGATGTGAGATTATGAACGCCCGAATCGGTCAAAACTAAGCACATGTGTCGGACGTAAGCTGCAAGGAGGCGTCGTTGAGGAAAGAATCCTTGCTCTCTACCTTGAGGGGAGAAAGAGCCCGAACCTTTCACTTTGTTGCTTTCAGAAAAGCCCGACTGGGGGCACAACTACCGGTTTTTTTTTGGAGAGCGGAGTCTTCGCTGACGCAAAGCTGGTACTGGCAGAACACGGAAGGTCGGTGTTCTAGCTGGCTGTGGAGAGAAGCGTTGGTGGGTGCTGAGCGATGAAGAGGATGAAGCAAAAGTCAGCACAGACCGTGGGAGTATCGAGAGGGATTGAGGAGGATTGAGATCAAGAAAAGTGTATGGCTTGCATACGGCTGCGAGATCAAGATGAAAGAGGGTCGCAATGATGATGTTAAAGTAGGGATGGAGGAGTGATGTTGCAAGTGGGCTGATCCTGTTGGAATGAGGAGGTGCGTGTAAGACGGTATCTACAAAGCAATACGAGTGCAGGCTTGCGTGTTGGTGGCTGCGAGAGAAGGATATGATGGAGCCAAAGAGATGCAGAAGAGTCGGCGTAGAGAAGCGGTTTGGTGCTAACCAGAGCGACCAACCCGTCTACCAGGATAAGAAGAGGTAGATAGAGAAACGACTGTCCACTGAACGAGTGTGGAGAAAAACGGCGAGCAGGAAAAGGATGACGTTTGAGGAATGGTGGCGACAAAGAGGAAGCGTGTGATGGGAGGTGAGAGGGAGGGAGAGAGTTGGTGAGTGCCTGCAGGTGGGAGAAGCGAAGAGGAGGAACAAGGATATGAGCAAGCCAAACGGTACCTGTAAGAGTAGTAGTGACTGCGGCTCAGGATGTCAGGACCATAGAGGAGAGCTGCAGTAGTATGCAATGCAAGGTGATTCGAGACTAAGAGAAAGTTGAGCGAGCCTTACCGGTTCTCAGCCTTGATCTTACAAGCAGGCACGAAGAGCGCACTCCTCTCACCTCGACGACACTCTCATCCTCACACTAGCATGCTTATCGCAGAGAAGCAGGCGATTGTGTGAGTCAAGCGCAGCTGCTGAAGCATTGTCGCATGCACATCCTGCCTCTTTTGTTCAGCGCTCATGTCCATGCTCACGCTCATACTGACGAGGGATACTGTCAGATACAGAAGCCGGGCGGACGATTCTGGAAGGAAAGCTTCCAAGTGCACTTTGCTCTCGCCAAAGGACTCGACAACACATCGAGATGGCGGCTACGAGAGCAAAGGTCGAGACCAACAAAGGAGCCAGTGGGCTTACACTCGGAAAGGATGCAGGGAGAGAGCTTTGCCGAGAATTCCCACGCCATGGCAGTAGCGCGGCTAGTAACGCCCACCATCATCTCGATCCCCAACCCACTCTTTAGAAGCCGCTCTATCCTCAGATCTTCCGCAAGGACAATATGAAGAATGCAACAGTGCCCTGCGTCACAGTCCAGCTGTCGAGTTTTGCTCCTTAACTTGGCTTCTCATGTGGCTCTATGAAGGCGTCAGGCGTTCGGTTGTCTTGATTCTTTATTGGAACTGACAGGTTCCCTATGATGTCTAGCAGGATACAATCTCAACCATCTCCATGTCTAGTTGCTTCGGCTTCTTCTCCCTCTTGTTTGCAAAGCCTTGATCCTACCATCTCAAATAGTGCAAACTCTCAACATGCCACGAATTAGGCGTTTCAGCACTTTCAGTTGGGCTGTGCTAAGTTAGCTACTCTCCGCATTGATCTCCAAAGCACCTCGTTCTCATATGTCCAGTATCCTTCTTCACGGCAAGCTGAGTGATAAAGGATACTGTATGGCTACCCCTTTTTCAAGCTGCGCCAAATGGAGCTGTCTCGCCGACGATCGTCAGTGTGCATCTGTGACATTGTTAGATTGCTTTGCTTCTCTTGTTCACTTTTCAGGGTTAGGGTTAAGCATGTATTGTCAATACATGACGATCAAGTGGATGACAGAATGAGTGACGCATCCAGCAGTTTGTGCGCTGCGTTGGCCGAGGCGGGAGGTCCTTTGGGTCCCCTCTTCAGCCTCTCCTGCCCCGCCTTCTTCCACGACTTTCGTATGTCGCTCCCTGTCGGTCGACTTGACCGTTTTCTCACCCTAGCTGTTGGAACGCTTGAGAATGAAAGAACTGCATCATGGTCCTGCAAGTAGCTCCTGAACTGCTCGGCTGCGCCAAGGCAGCAGGAACTTGACATTGTCCCGCTCGGACTTTCCCAAACACTTCGGCAGGCTTCTGTGCATCCTCGACCTCACACTCTCCATGACGCCAGGGCGACAGACTCGCATCCTCCCAGCACAATGGATCATGAAGCTGGCGCTACCATTTCAGAACAACCCTCATGCCGGGCAGATTACGCCTGCAACGCTGCAAAGTCAAGCTGGAATGCTTCCAACCAAAGGCATGAATTATGGCCAAGAAGCTGCTACTGTACACTCCCTTCCGAAAGTTTGGGGACAGGCCCAAGTAGATAGTCATTCAACTTGTGCAGTAGCATATCTTCCATCCGCTTGGACAACTGATGTCTCATCAGTGTCAAGCTGTACCAAAAACACACAGTGAGCAAGTCTGACACAAGAGCTTTCGATTGCAGTGACTCCCGGAGCCGACTGTCAGGGGTCGCGCGCACCGTGAAAAGGGCTCATCGATGCATCGAGAGTCAAGCGACCTCATAGGATCGAAGGAACGGCCGTAGAAGGCTTGTTGCCATCACTGGTGGCAAGCAAAGACATATGGAAAGAGGTATCCAACGCAGGGGTCCAAGCATAGGGGCACATACAGGTCACAAAGGGCCCACACAGGGAAATGGACACACGCAGGTTGTAGAGGTGTCCACACAGATCAGGAGGGTTCGGAGGAGCAAGGGCAGTGTCCACACCGCTCAACAGGAGAAGGAGCAGTGTCGAGGAGGTGTCTACACCGCTCAGAAGGAGCAGTGTCGCCGGCGATACTATACATTCCTATATATACACATTCACTTTGTTACAGTGGAAGAGCAGAAGCTCATCCACTTGTCATAGGACCGGATGCGCAGGAGGAACTGGAATCATATAAGAAGAGACCATGCACAAGAATCGTAGGATCGGGCAAACGAAGGGTTCTGACAGAGTTCATCGAGATCGGTAGTGTCATGGGACCGGATGGCTGCGCAGGAAGAACTGGAACCATATGAAGAGACCATGCGCAAGAATTGATAATTGGGCAAATGGAGAGTTCTGACAGAATTCAGCAAGATTGGTAGTATTGAGACTCTACAACAGAATTGTCAGAGGTCTCGTGCCTGAAACCTGATATCTGTAGTAGAACAGCTTCTATTACAGATCCTGTCAAGATATGTGGTAAGGTACTGTGTATTATTATTTTGGTCAAGATCTGTTGTAGAAGGCCTCTATGACTTTTCTTGCTTGAATATGTGATATGTTGATTGCTATTGCAGGTTTTGACTGACTGCTGTGGACACTCAGTCCAGAGGTAGCTTGGCATGATCAATAACTATGGATGGATTGCTATGACACCAAGGTCTGGTGTGAGTGATGCTTGTTGGTGCTGACACAAGTGTCCAGTGTGTCAACTGAATGCTTGAGGTGATCCCCAGACCACAGTGGATGACTGCCTTCTGTTCTATGATCAAGAGAGCCAGACTGCAGTATGAACTGCCTTTGGTGTTGATCAATGTCAATGAGTGGTGATACAACACACATGCTATGTTAGATGCAATGCTTTGCAATTGCAACTGTTGACAGAATACTAACTATACTTTCTGTGAAGCTATAACTAGTGATGTAAGGTGTAGAGTGGATGGGGATCCACTCACTTGCTAGGACAAGGTGCATGGTTATATAACCATTCCTGTAGCATTGCCTGCAATGCTGCTCCTGCTCTGGGAGGTGTCTTCAACACTGCTCCTCCTCCTTGTCCTTCCTATCCTTCCTAACTGTCCTGACTACTCCATGAAGTCACTCCTTGGTGCTGCCCCTTGTCTTTTCTGTGGATGGGGTCGCTTCATCCTTGATAGGGGCCTCTCCCATGTCATGGGGCTGGATGCACAGGAAGCTGGAAGATCCATCAAGCTCATATGAAGGGAGCGCAGGAATCAAGGGATCGGGCAGATCGTAGGATTTGAGGCAGAGTTCACTGAGATCGGTAGTAGTACTGGCTCTATGACAGATCTCGCTGAGATCGGTAGTAGTACTGGCTCTATGACAGATCTCGCTGAGATCGGCATGAGAGAGGATAGTCCTATGAATGCAAGACCAGCACGAGCAAGGATGGTACTACAGATCACGTTGAGATCGGTAATAGAAGAGGTGGTATAGCAGATTCCACCGAGATTGGTAATAGGAAAGATCATATGGCAGATTCTGCAGAGATCAGCGATAAGGATGATCGTACAACGAACTCACGTGTAAGGAGTGGGACCAAGCGCCGCCAAGAAGAGGACCAAGCTCAGGAGCATGCAACTGGTTACCACTCAGGGGCCACAGGATTAAGATCTGGAGAACTGTCGCCGGTCAGAGGAAGAAGAGCTGTGTCAAAGACACCGGCAAGCAGATCATGAGGAGGAGGAGCAGTGTCGAAGGAATCGACACACAGCTCAGGAAGGACCAAGCCACAGACAAGCAGGACTCGACAGTGAGGAGGCGCCTTGACAGGGACACCTGTACTGTGCTCGACGAAGAGGGTACTCTTTGGAGAGAGAGCTGGAGCAGTGTTGCTGGTGACACTGCAAAGAGGTATATAACCATACCTTCTCATGATAAGTGGTTGAGTGGAACCTCATCCACTCTACACACCATATTAACTAGTTATCACTTTAAGCATAAGTATACATTAGTTACAGTCAGCACAGTAGCAATCAATAGATTGCTCCTCATTGTAGTGCATGTGTTGTATCACCACTCACTGACTTCCAAAGGCAGTTCATAGCAAACCAGTGGTCCAGATTAGATAGAACTGAAGGCAGTTGTCCACTGCAGTCCAGGGATCACCTCAAGCGATAGTTGACACACTGGACACTTGTGTCAATGCCATCAAGTATCATACTCACACCAGACCTTTGGTGTCAACATCAAGTTCACCCAACATTGTATAGTTATTGATCATGCTGAGCTACCTCTTGACAGAGTGTCCACAGCAGTTAGTTGAAATCTGCAATAGCATTACTACAACTACAGATTTGAGCGAGAAAAGTGATAGAGACAGCTCTATCACATATTTCACTAAGAATCGAAATACCACTAGCATTGTCACATAACTTGACCGAATCAGTACCAGTATCGATACTACTACCGATCTCAGGTTTCAGGCACGCAACCGCTGACATCCCACTTCATCTGGGTGGCGACTCACCCCCTTCTTCATCTCTCCCATCACTCCCACTCCGAGTTAATCATCGAGTCGGCCCCCTGCTTCATCAGGGTGGCGAACCCAATGCTCCCACCATCTTGTCCTGCTGAGATGTCTTGTCAGAGATTTGTGAGATCAGCATCCCCTGCGAGATCTGTTGTACAATCATGATACTACAGATTCTGGCAGGCTTTGCTGTAAACTCCTGCTCATACTGATTTGGTCAGAATCTGCCATAGAGCTTTTCCTACTACAGATTTTGGTGAACTTTGCTTTTAACCCTTGCTTAGCCCGATCCTGCAATTCCTGCACTCTGTCACAGGGTCAGAAGGATAGCGCAAGAGAGTGCGCCAAATTGATCAATGGCAGTCATGGGAATGTCATGCAACAGAGCAGTATATGAAGGGTGTGCAACAGATCAATATATAAAGGGAGCACCAGATTGATCAGCGCCAAACCATCAGGGATCAACAAGATTAATTGGGCTGGCAATGCATATGAATTATGAGAATGATCAAACCCTGGGTTCTGTCATGGGCCTAGATGCTCAAGAAGCAGGAGGGTCACTGATTCATATGGAAGGAGCACAGGTATCGAAGATCTAGTTGATACCAGTAGAGAGCATGGTCATAGTGCAGTCTCCATGGAGACCATGGACTCCTACAGACTCACATGCAAAGGAGGACACGAGCCACATGCGAGGAGGGCCAGGCACAGCCACAAGGAGGACCAAGCTCAAGGAGCAGGCACAGCCACAAAGAGGACCAAGCTCAGATGGTTACCACTCAGGGGCTCGAGAGACAAGAGTCAAAAGAACTGTCACCAGTCAAAGGAAGAGGAGCAGTGTCGAAGGAGTCGACACCACTCAAGAGGCACAGGGGTGCCAAGCAGGAGAGGCCCCTGAGCAGTACTCGATGAAGAAGGTGCTCTCTGGAGAGAGAGCAGGAGCAGCATCGCTGGCGATGCTGTGAAGAGGTGTATAACCATGCTTTCTCATCATCATAGGTCGGGTGGATCCTCATCCACTCTACTCACCATAACTAGTTATCACTTCAGCATAAGTATATATTAGTTTCAGTCAGCATAGCAGCAATCTATCAAGGTTGCTCCTCATCATAGTGTGTGTGTTGTATCACCACTACCTGACATCCGTAGGCACCTCATAGTAGGTTAGTGGTCCAGATATAGATAGAACTGAAGGCAGTAGTCCACTGCGGTCCGGGGATCACTTCAAGCGTCAAAGTCAACACACTGGACACTCATGTTGACGCCACCAACCTTATCACCAACACCATCAACCTCATTATCACCAACACTCACCAACCTTATCACCAACATCATCAACCTCATCATCATCAACACTCACACCAGACCTTGGTGTCATCATAACCGAAGCATTGATATTGATCATGCCGAGCTACCCCTGAACAGAGTGTCCACAGAGGTCAGCCAAAACCTACAATAGTATATACAACGAATGCCACCTGCTGTCACTGCGCAACGTGATAGTCACTGATACCAGGACAATAGCTGTTGCACAGTTTGATAGTCACCGAGTATCTCGACAGACCGACCTGGGTTTCAGGCGCGAGACCCCTGACAGGTTCCAGATTAATCTCATCGGGGATCAGTTGGAATCAGTCAGATCAGTATGCTTCAACAAGTCAGCTGATATGAGCAAGTACTAGGAGCTGTGTTGAAGTGACCACATGACCAAGGGGTTTGGTCATGAGGTTCAACAAGTGGCTAAAGGGATTCACAAGATAAAGTTGAGAAGGAGCTGTGTTGAAAGGGGGCATCACACTTCATCAGGCAGAAGGAGAGCATGAAGACGAAAGGGCAGTGTTGCATAACCCTTATGCCATGCAAATGGTAGGGGTGCAGTACCAATGGGATTGATGCCAGCAGGACAAGACAGTGTTGAACAGGGAACAAAGGCCCCTCAAGAGGAGCAGGATAGGTGTCATGGGCAACACCAATCAAATGCATAAATACTCTCATTCTACCATAGCATACAAGTGGATCCTCATCCACTCTATACTATACTACTTACTCTATCTACTTACTCAGTTATGTACCATTGCAATAGCAGTGCTCTTGCAATGACTCTCAATGTGTGTGTTGTATCACTGTTAGTCAACAACTGTAGGCAGTGTTCTTCAACACTAGCAGTCCAGTGCCCTTACTGTAGGTGGTGTTCTTCAACACTTGCAGTCCAGTCAGTTATTGTAGGCAGTGATTCACACCTGCAGTCCAGTAACTCCTGTCCTCTGTAGGTGATTAGCATATCACAGTCCAGATGATGTCCAAGAGCATTATCAACAGTACTATGAACACTCATACTGTAGGAGAGGGTGTATCACCCACTCACCAACAAACAACATTCATGCCATGCAACCTCTGAACAGAGTGTTCAAGGCAGTCAGTTGAGACTTACCAGGCAGTGATGCTTGGTTACATTTAGGCGAAACATATCGAGTAGACCTTACTCAATCAACCTCATCTATACTGAACAAATAACACCCAAAACCAGTCTCTGGCATGTGACCGCTTACATGCTCCTCGTCATATGACTTCGGATCTTCCTGCTTCCTGCGCATCCGGTCCCATGACAACTCGTGTTGGCGCAAGCATATTCACACCAGACCTGGGTGTCACCTCAAAGTATCTATCAACTAGTGATTGTGCCAAGCTACCTCTGAGTGGAGTGTCCCCAGTGGTCAGTCAAAATCTGCAATAGATATCAGCTATGACATATTCAAGTGAGAAAAGTCATAGAAGGCTTCTACAACAGATTTCAGCAAGAATAGTAATAAAGGCCTTTTACCACAGATCTTGATAGGATCAGTAGTAGTTGTCTTTCTACTACAGATTTCGGGTTTCAGGCATGCAACTGCTGACACTGCATAGGCAGGCATATTTTGTTGAAATAAAGGAGTCACTCAGCGACGATGATCGGGAGATATCAGCCAAAGTACAGTGTTCAAGCTAAAGAGCAAAGCACTATACTATATTGACATGCTAGAAGTGAATGTGGTGGGAGCCTCGAGCTCCCTGCCAGACTTATATACAAATGTGTGGCACATGCCCAACTGTGGGTGTATCCTACCTAATGACAGTGTGTAGCAACAAGTGGGATATGGTTGCATCCAATCTCTGTCCTGTATCAGCTCAGCCCGATTTTCTACCTGATTTGCCTCATCTGATCCCAATCAGATCTACTTAACCTGATTGCCAACTGAGCCTTCTCCACCCAATCCTCTACAGATCTGATCTACATTATTCCTAGATCGGACTAGAACGCAATCTACAACAGCACAACAAGAAGTTGGACTCTGACTTTTGTCTTTTGGTTTGCTCTCGTGCGAAAGGACTTTACCCCAGAAGAAGAAGAATCAGAAGAAGAGAGGGCAGGCAGGGAAATTTAATCTTTTATCGACTCGAGTCAGACTCTTCTTCTTGGGGCCGACCGTTAGAGAGTGCCGCCTGATAACGGCCAAAGTGTGAGAGGAGATAAAGCTTGGCTCCGCATGGACCCACCTAACGTTTCACGCCGCATTCCGTGGAAGAGTCATAAAGTAAAGATACTTGAACTGCCTTGTAGCATTCTGATACCTTCTTCTTCACCACGCACACAGTAACACTGCAACAATGGCTTCGACATCAGACGACTTCACAAAGCGCAAGCTTTGGGGCGGCCGCTTCACCGGCAAGAATGACCCCCTTCTCTTCGCTTACAACGAGTCGCTATCCTACGACAAACGCATGCACGCTCAAGATATCCGAGGTTCGCAAGCCTACGCCCGTGCTCTCGTCAAGACGGGTGTTCTCAACGAGCAAGAGAAGGACCAGATCGTCGCTGGTCTCGAAAAGGTCGGCGAGGAGTGGAAGAACGGCACTTTCAAAATTCACCCTGATGACGAGGACATTCACACCGCCAACGAGCGTCGTTTGACTGAGCTCATCGGCGCCGTCGGAGGAAAGCTGCATACGGGCAGGTCCAGGAATGACCAAGTTGCCACGGACATGCGTCTCTGGCTCATTGACGAGGTCAAGGCTATCGAGGGTTACCTCAAAGACTTGATTCAGGTCATGATCGCCCGTGGCAGGGAAGAGGTCGATGCTCTCATGCCCGGATATACACATCTTCAGCGCGCACAGCCCATCCGATGGTCGCATCTTCTCCTTTCCCACGCAACCTACTTCGCTTCCGACTTGGCCAGGTTGCGTGATCTCATGCCTCGTATCTCGGTCCTTCCACTCGGCTCTGGCCCTCTGGCTGGCAACCCATTCGCTGGTCTCGACCGTGATGCCATCGCGGCCGACCTTGGATTCCAGACCGTTGGACCCAACTCGATGAACAGCGTCTCGGATCGCGACTTTGTTGTCGAATACCTCATGTGGGCCAGCTTGACTGCCGTCCATCTTAGCAAGATGGCTGAGGACTTTATCATCTACTCTACCTCCGAATTCGGTTTCATGCAGCTCAGCGATGCCTACAGCACTGGCTCTTCCATCATGCCCCAGAAGAAGAACCCGGACAGCTTGGAACTGCTTCGAGGGAAGGCGGGTCGTATCTTTGGTCAGATGTCCGGCTTCATGATGTCGCTCAAGGGGATCCCTTCCACCTACAACAAGGACTTGCAAGAAGATAAGGAGCCTCTCTTTGACGCTGTCGACACCACCAAGAACGGCCTCCAGATCGCTACCGGTGTCATTTCTACCCTCAACATCTTCCCTGAAAAGATGAAGGCAGCCTTGACGCCCGACATGCTCGCCACCGACTTGGCTGAGTACCTAGTCAGGAAAGGCATTCCATTCCGCGAGACCCACCACATTTCCGGTAGCGCCGTCCGACTGTCCGAGCAAAAGGGATGCATTCTCTCGGAATTGACGCTGAAAGACCTCAAGTCGCTGTCAGACAAGTTCGAAGACGACGTCATGCAGGTCTGGTCCTTTGAGCAGAGTGTTGAGCGTCGTGATGCCAAGGGCGGTACCTCGAAGCGTGCTGTTCTCGAGCAGTGCGACACACTCGAGAAGATGCTCACCTCCTCTTCCGCTTAGAGGCATCCACACACCATTGCATCGTCTCCTCTAGACTACACACTCCACAAATGCAAAAACTCTTTCATGCTGCAACTAGTCCCGTGCCTGTAACTCGTCTGCTTATCAGAATGTACATGTGAACCTGCATAAACACTTCAGTTATTTGAAGTCAGAAGCGGGTCAAGATCCCCGTCGTGGGTCAAACCGGCCTTGGCACGTCTAACACCCGCTTTTGATGATGGAGTAGAGGTTGAAACGACGGCAGCTCGACCACCTCGGAGAATCCGGTAGGTCTTGTTCCTCCATGAAACTGTGCTTCCCAAGATCGCCCATGCCCAGATAGGAAGCGCTAAAGCTTCACGAAACGCCCAGGCGGCGGTAAACTCGACTATGCTCATCCGATCCGCATTGTCCACGCCAGGATTGCAGGATAGAAACTCGTGTGCAACCGACAACCGCTGAAAGACGGTGTAGTCGACGCTAAACCATGCACCGAAGTGCAAAGCGAAGAAGAGCACTCGGGACCAGAAGGGCAGAGGCTCTGAAGTTGATGACAACGCAGGCGAGAGGAGAGTAGAAAGCGCAAACCATGCGACGATGCCGGAAAGAATCGACTCGGTGAGTGGCTCGAGCAGGGTCGGTGCAAGCACCATGTACTTGCGCACGCGGATCCATCGCATGCGTCGTCTTGTGTAGTCAGCTAACGTTCGAATGTCGCCCACTGAAGTGTAGGCTAGATCGGACGAGGAGAGTGTATGAGAGAGATTGAGAGGCAGATCCCAGAGCGACTGCGCAAGCATGTTGTCCTCGGCTAGGTAGATGGAGAAACGAGCCAACGGTCGAGACAGCGTTTTGACTTGATCATTCGACAGCTCCTGACCGCCTTGGTTCAGAGTGTTGCCCTGGCGTGCATTGTTCTGTACGGATGGTGAGGCGGCCCGGCTTGTTGGAGTATGTGGAGAGGGCTGAGGCTGCTGCGAAAAGGCAAAACTGCCAATAGCGCCTTGCTCACCCTGACTGCCCTGATGGGACACATTGAAGAACGAATCGGGCACGCAAGCAAGGTCTGACTTGCGAAACATGTTGCTCTTGCCCATGACGCAAGAGTCAATGCTAAGAGCGTTGAGAGCAAGATACATTTTGGCGTGTGTGGTGGAGAGGAAGACCCTTTCGATTCTTGAGCCCCACGATGTGCTAGGCAAAACTGCAAAAGGTACGTGATGGAGAAGACCAACACGATCACCGTGAGGTTTTCGCGGAAGCCATGTCGGTGAGGGACGAGGCCTTGAAGCCGGCTCGGCGCAGAGATCGTCGACAGCACGTGCAAGAGCGCCAGACGGTGACCACACCTGGCTATCTACGACCCAGAGAATATCGTACTTGGAAGCTGCGTAGGAGTGAACTAGGTTGTTGATCTTTGGGTTGACGCCGGCGAACTGATCGCCGACGACGATACGAGCGTCGACCTGAGGGTGGGCAGCGACCACCATGCGAGCGACGTTGAGCACTTTTTGAGACTCTGGCGACGAAGTATCGCGGATCGACAAGATGACCTCGAAGCGCGACCTGGGATAGTCCTGAGAGAAAGAGGATGAGAGATTCGAGTAGAGATTGCTATCGAGGCCGCTGAGTGGACGCAAAATGGAAACGCCCGGTACAGACTCTGCGTGGGAGTCAACTTCTTGCTGTTGACGGCGCATGAGCGAATCAAGGCTGCTTGAGTCCTCTGATTCATTGGTGAGTATCGCAGAGGATCTTGGTGGCGATAGCGGTGATCTCGGAGACTCTGAGTTGGCGAACTGACGTGCTAAGCTGAGACCGAGAAGGCATACAGTCCATATCAGGAAATACCATGCCAGACCAAGGTACGCGAGGACTCGCGAAGATAGAGATGTCGAGTCTGTCGCTGTCATCGCTGTGTCCTCTTGAATTTGCTGTGCGGAAGCTGCGGTGCTTAGGACGATGAACAGAAGAAGGTGCTCTACAAGACAAGCCTGTGGCCACGGCAACCGCCTTGAGTACATTGTTGGGATCGAAATTGCGATCGCCTTGGGCGCGAGATGGGATCCGAATTGATGGTATTGTATCAGATCCTTGGCATCCTGACTATGAGAAGTGAGCCAAGGGTGGAAAGCTGAGACGGTACTGTCTTGAGAATGAAGGCAGTCTGTGCCAAGTGTTGGTCTCGTCAAGAAGCGCTGAATAGAAGAAAATGACAGACGGAAATTAGTAGCCGAAAATGAGGACCAAAAAAGGGATCACGAGAATCAAAAGTGGAGGATGCATCACGTGATCAGCCTTGAAGTCCTGCGCGTCTCGGCTCGCCTTTCTTGACAACTCTCTCCGCTTCTCTGCTCCTCTCTTCACTACCATCATCTCTACCAAAGCCAGGGCATATGATTAGCAGCCTGGTTCGTCGATTATTGCCCTCACTGTACACCCACCCTTGCCGTTCGTGTCTGTGCTCGACCGGCCCCCTGTTACGGCGGGCCGGGAGCCTGCTTGTCGAGCTTCGAGGACCTCACGGCTCTTTGCCTGCAATCCACTTAATTTTTGTTCGTGTTAGGTTTATACTTTCTCGGTTTTATTTCGTGCGATTGAGTCCAGATGGGAATTTCTTGAGCTTAACATGGTCATTCACATCAAGCCCGTTTTGCCTCGCTCTCCTACGCCATACCGCTCCACAGCTTCCTCCCAGATCTTCAATCATGAGCTCGATCTTGCTGTCAAGTCTCATTCCAGCCGGAAGCAGAAGTCAAGGCGCAAGCACATCCATGCTCCGATTACCGTCTCACCATGTCGCCACATCACGGCTAATGGCGACAGCAACGTCATCCTGTAAAACATTCGGTACCTTCTCACCTACTGCATCGCGTCGATCTGATAGCGATGCAAAACCAGCTCAGTCTGCTCAACGCATCGACGAGGTAGAGTACCTTCCAACAACCTTCCTAGGACGGACACTTCTCACAGCTGGTAGTGCGTTGGGATTGCTTAACAACCCTGCTCGCGGAGGTAAGCAAAGTCACTTGCACCAGCCAAGGTCTTGGTCTTGACAACTGACACATTCCTCCTTATCTTTTCTCAGATTTGCTCTCTATGCTAACGCAGGTCTCTTCAGGACCGTCGCTCGCACATTTGCTCGAATTGATGCGGTCAACCGAGTCAGGACGTAGATTGCTTATCGAACGACCTTCTGTCAACTCCGAGACTGTTGATGTTGACTATCTCGCCAGTCTAGAGCGTGGAAAGTTCGGCCGCGAATGGATCGAATGGCTCAAAGAGAATGGCGTTGGTCCCGACGGACGTGCCGAGGCGGACTACATGTCAACCTCGGAACACAAGTACCTCATTCAAAGGTATCGTGAATCGCACGACTTCTACCACTTGCTTCTGCGCATGCCAGTCACTCAACTCGGCGAGACGGTAGTCAAGTATTTTGAGATGGCGCAGATGAACATGCCTGTTGCTGGCTTTGCTGCTGCTGGTGGTACGCTGCGCATCTTCGGTTCCAATCTGTCCTCGCTGCCAAAGCCTTCACAGCTTGTTTCTGCTGCGCTCAACTCTTCCGCTTCGGCTACATCGGCCACAGCGCAAGGTGCACCTTCGTCGACTGACTTGGCATCACTTCAAACGCTTGTTCCTTGGGCTTGGGAAGTCGGCAAGACATCGGTACCGCTCATCTCCATCGAGTGGGAGCGATGCTGGGAGAGAGATATTGACGACATGCGACGCGAGTTTGGCATCACCCATCCACCCATCCATGTAGCCAAATTTTCCGGTCGTGCTCGAAATAGTGGCAAGAGAAGAGGATGGCCTTCGAAAATCCTGCAACATCAGAGGAACAAGGAGCTGCAGCGAAAACAACAGCAGCAAGAGCAAGAGCAGAAAGAGTAAGAGCAGCAAGAGTAAGAGCAGCAAGAGCAAGAGCAGCAGGAGCAAGAGCAAACGGCGAGCCACGTTGCAGCAACGTCGACATCTGCTTCATCCTAACGAAAGAAGAATGCCCATCCGTGTTGCGTCGACAATGTATTTCTAACACAGCATATGTGCTGCCGACACTGTCTGTGGTGGAACGAGTGAGACTTAACCTGCCCTTCAACCAAAGCTCGAGATGTGAGACAGAGGCGAGAAGGTAAAGTGGTGAACAGGGGAAATAGCAAGCCGTCGTCGGTCCATGCATCTCAAATTGCGCCCAATTTGACGCCCGCACTTTGCCGATCCAACTCGCAATCCTCCGGTTTGATCCATTTGGAACGCGCCACCACCATCCTTCTCGACAGTCATTCTTGCTCTTCCACCTTCATTGCTTCCCTCTTGTCGCTCCTCGTCCAGCTTCTGCACCAGCTACGATCAGCTCGCAGGTCCCTATTTCGTACCTTGCGAGCAACTTTGCAAGCAGCTCATTCACCTCTCGGCGACCATCAATAGTCCTGACTGCACATCTTCGCTTTGAAGTTAGAGTCGTGCAGACAGCCGTTGACCATGTCTGGAAACGAGCCAGTGCCCAGCAGAGGCGGCCCTTCCAACAGCTCTATTGACCCAGATCCGCCGCAGCTAGCATCGCCACAGATCGCAAATCGCATCAACCTTGTCACTTACGGGCAATCCACCATCAAGGCACTCATCGATCCGAGTTTACCCGTCCAGGACGTGATTCGACAGCTTTGCGCCAATGCTCACCTCGGTGTTCAGGAGCCACCAGCGCTCTTTGCACTCAGAGATGACGATAACGACGAGCTCATAGATGATGCGAACATGGCTAAGAAGATCGAAGCAGGCGCCAACTTTAAGCTCAGCTCTTCGCCGACAATAGAGGCTGTCGAGATGGTGGACAAGCTTAGCTCTCGCGATGATCGAGTGCTCAAAATGGCAACCTATACCCTGCAGAGACTCATCCGCGAGCCGCAGTTCACCGACGAGTTCGTTGCCAGAGGAGGTGTCAAAGAGCTCCTCAATGTCATCTGCAGTCACTCTTCCGGCAACACGCTGGCGTACGCGCTGACCAGCTGTCAGAACCTCATGGAAGCTTACGAGTACGGATGGGAGATCATCGATGCCTCTCTTGTCGCCAAAGTCGTCAACTTGCTGGCTTCGCAAGAACGTATCAACGTTTGTCGACCCGCCACTGCCATCCTTAAGAAGTTGGTCGTCTCCGGTCCCAAGGACTCGCCCAAGACCGGACGTGTCGTCGCCGATGGCCGAGGTGCTGCTACCACATCCGCTCCTCCCGTCTATCGCTACGGCTTCGAATTTATCTATGACGAGGTTCAACGCGAGAAGCTCTTTCTCCAGACCCTCGTCAACCGCATTGGCAGCTCCGACACCACACTCAAGCTTTACAGTCTCAGCCTAATCAACAGTCTGTGGCGAAATGTATCTGACGACCTGTTCGAAAGCTTTACATCCGAACTTGAGAAGCTTAACGCCTCTAAAGCAGTAGCATGGCTCATGGACTCGAATCGCGGAGACGAGCTGGCCTCGTCCATCCTCGATTACCAGAGCAACGTCATCCGAGCCGCACACCGTAGAATGCGCACAACTGTCACTCCGACCGATAAACGTCATGTCCATGCATTGTCATACATCTGGCTTCAGGCAAAGATCAGCGACGTTGTCGTATCCAACAACTTGGCGAATCAGAATGGCAGCTCCAACGACGAACTCAGAGCTTCTGTCGGCGCGACCACAAGGTACAAATGGCGCCGTATTGGATTTGCTTCCGAGTCTGCAGCCAAGGAGTTTGGTCGCACCGGCTGGCTCGGTCTCTCATGCCTCGAATCCTTCGTTCGTTCCGATCCAGATCTCTACTCCAAGATCATTCTCGAACAGATCAATCGCCCCGAAGTGCGACGCTGCATGTTGGCTCGAGCTTCGATCGAAGTCACCTCCATCCTTGCCGACCATTGGGACATTGAATCGGGCTCATACACCACTTCGACCACCTACCTGCCCTTCTTACTTTCCTTCTCCAAAGTGCATAACCTCACCCTGCGATTCTTTCTGCGCATGTGGAACGAGTCCGGAGCCGCTGCTTCTGACTTTTCGCGTGTATCGGCCTTGGTCCGCAGTCAGGTCAACGAAGCATTGGGCAAGCAGGAAGAGACGATCCGGACATGGTTCGAACTGGAGGACGCTTTCTTGCATTCCGAGTATCGCACTGTGCGTGACAGGCAGATGAAGGAGTTGGAGGTAGACGAAGACTACAACGCCAAGTCATCGATCCGCAATCTGCGCGGAAGGATCTACAGGGAGAGCTACGAGTTTGTACGACAGCAGCGGATCCAGTGCTTGCTTGAGGGTGCGTGGTTCCGCAACCTCTCGACAGTCTCGGCGACCGCAACGGGTAACGGTGCCAAGCATCACCGACCATCTGCCAGTACCGTCGAGACTGCTCTACCGGCCATCACCAACATGAACGGCGCATCAGCATCTCATAAGCCATGGCGCTTCTACCGACTGGCGCCGAACAGAAAGTACCTGTACTACTGCGACTCGTCTGAGCGCTTCCCCATTAGAGGCGGACTGGACGACTTGCCGGAAAGGTTTGATCTCAGCTTGGTGACCGACATTGCGCATAACGGCGGAGGAGCAGACACGACTGGCAAAGCCGCAGCAGCTACTACTTGCAAGATGGGGGCCAGTGGCGACCTTGCGATCAGCTTGTTACAGTCTCCTGACGCATCTTTGGCCGAGATGCAGGCATTGAACGCAAGTCAGTTTTCGGAATGGACTGATGGACTCAACATGCTGCGCGGTGAAGGCGGTGTTGTGAGTACACGAGAGACGGCCGACCTGATTCAAACACTCACCGATATTGGCATTAAGGTCAAGTTGCTGGATCTTACGGGCGAGAAGATTGAGCTGCCAATCGCAGTGCAGCCACCACCTCTTCCTTCGACGACCGATTTCTTCTTTGCCGAGCTCTGAATATTACTTTGTAAGCTTTTCGCACTTTCTCAATCAAGTGCTATATACCCAGCCGTGTACTCCAACAAAAACGCGAGCAGTGTATGATTTGCACTGAGATTGACTAGAGAGAACCGACGAGATGCTTGCGATGGACGATAGAAATACAGATGAATGAGGTGACAGGTCTGGTCGTGCGTGCTGAAGAGGTCGAGGCAGGTTCACCCGCGTTGGAATCTGTAAGAGCGCCATGAGGCATCAAGGGATGTCAGTGGCGACACGTCTAGCTGAGTTGCATAGAAAATCCGGATATTCTACTCACTGTTGCTGCTGTTGTCTTGCTTTGCGTAGATATGCAAGATCTGTTCTACTGGCACCAAGATTGACTACCTTTGGACACCCGTCACGGTCCTTTTCAAGCCGTGTACATTCAGCGCAATAGTATGCGTCCTGTGTGTGAGCAAGGGTGTGAGAATGATGGAGTTAGTATGCTAGTCGACCTCATCTCTGACTTTGCTTTGTCTAAGGCCTGGCAGATGTACTTACGGAAACACCTTGACCTCCACATATGATGCATTTGCCTCCCGAGGAGCCGAAGTTGCACTCTTCACAGATGCGAACCAGAGTAGCGGGACGAACGTAAGAGTCGCAGATGGGACTAGCGGGTCGAAAGGCGGGACGTAGTTGGGAGAGCGTGGGCGAAAGAGTGTCAGTAAATCCGATCGACAGTTCGTCCTGATCTTTGACTGTGTACTCACCATTTGCCATCGTCTTTCTCGCATAGCCTTCCAACAGCAATGCCTGGAAGCTTGCGGCAGAGGATAAGATCGGGGTGGTGTCTGAACGGACAAAGCCAAGAACAAACGAAGTAGATGAGGTTTTTAGGTTGTTAGCTCTATCATTATAGAGGTGGTAGCATATCGGTACTTTTG
Organism: Ustilago hordei; assembly: GCF_900519145.1. Lineage (NCBI taxonomy): Eukaryota > Fungi > Basidiomycota > Ustilaginomycetes > Ustilaginales > Ustilaginaceae > Ustilago > Ustilago hordei. Next base: position 23,166 of record NW_024545266.1, on the reverse strand, counting down.
TCGTGCAAGCTACTGTCGCAACTTACTTTGACATGGTGAGACGTTATAGAAGGATGGAGGGCAGGCATCAACATCTTCCAGCTTGTCTCCAAAAGGGAGAGGCTCAGTAGTCAGCAGCTGTTGCTGCAACTCCGAATTCCGAGGATTGCTACACCTTTCCCGCTTTCCGGTGGAAAAAGCTCTCCAGAGCCATCAGACTCGGCAAGAGTTCATGTGAACAATGATAAGCCTAAAGTTGCAGTATCACAACAGCGCTTCGGACACAAGTCAGGTATGAAGGCTGTTCACATGCTATGATCGATTGAATAGTCCCTGAAACTGCTGATACGAAGGTGTCTGTCAGGCAGAATTCGGCAACGCAAGAGTAGCGGTTCGAGCCAACGGAATTTAGAGCTGTGCTCTGTGTGGTAATTGCCGTGTGGAGATCTAACACTAAACCTAACAGTCCCCGAACCCGAACAATAGCCGGCAAAGCATCGGTCATTTGTCTCAATCCCTTCTGCTTGCCAAATGATCTTCTCACCCACATCATCCCCCCGTCCTAAAGTCCTCTATTTGCTCGTTGTCGCAGACGTCTCGAAACCCTTGCTGCATCTCCTCGCTCAGCCATGCTATTCTGCTAGCAGCTTCCCCAAATTGCCTTACCAAAGCTGCAGCAGCTCAAACATTGACCATGAAGTCTGGACGACCCTCGGTCGACGATCTAAGCTCGCGTCGCAGCGAAGGAGCTTCCTCGGCTGCTCCCAACACACCCGAAGCCAATCATCACGACTCACCGGGCGATGATTCCAAATCCTACTCTCGCGGCACTGGCAAGCGCAATCGCGTCCATTTTGCCTGCACAGAATGCTATCGCAGAAAGCAAAAGTGCAACCGGGAGACACCTTGTCAGCATTGCATCGCTCGCAAGATCCCGGAAAGGTGCAAGACATTCCAGCCAGGCGAGGAGACCAACGATGTAGCCTCTCGCCTCAATCGAGTCGAGCGCATTCTCGAAGACTATCTTCCCAAGCTTGCTCAGCAGATCGAGCATCTCGCTTCAGCCACGCCTTCTGCTTCCGCTTTTCACAGCCACAATGCCACCGCATCAGGCAGCCGTCTATCAGCTTCTCGAAGCACTGCGACATCGAAGCCAGTATGGCCCGACAGCAGCTTCGCCAAGTCGCCGGAGCAAATGCACTCTCGATCCAACGATCAGGACGACGATGGCAACGACGAGCTCGAGACCGACGGTCGATACAGTCCAAAGACAGGCTTCTACAACGGTGGATCCATGGACATGCGCATCAGCTCGATTCTCGACGATCTTCCAGGAAGCTCGACCAAATCGACTCCTCTCAACCTTCCCATCCGAACGCTAGAGGGCCCTTCTGATCTGGACGTTGTCATGCCCGAATACGGCTGCCCAACAGCCCCCACCCCTGATCTGCTTGGTGCTTTCAGCACCCGTGCCCACTGCAATGTCCTCATCGATCATTTCTTCAATGACATCAACTGGATGCGTCAGCCCTTGCCGCAACAGAGCCTTCGCAAGTCGTTTGAGGCTTTCTGGAATTCCGGTCCCAAGATCAACGCTTCAAACATCAACATCTTTGCACTCCTCTGCAATGTATGCGCCATCGCTATGCTCTCAGTTCAACACCCTCTCTTCCCAGAAGGGCCGCGCGATCGACTTAAAGCTGCACGACGCTATCACTATGCAGGCCGACGAGCGCTGCTTATGAGCTCCATCATGGGTCGTGAGGATGTCGACCAGATCGTCGCATGGCTTGCCTCTTGTCGTTTCCTTCTGCTTGACCGTCGTATCGGCGAAGCCTATACACTCGGCTCTTCTGCTGTCCGAGCTGCCTTCAGTATTGGACTGCATCGCGATGGTACAAAGCTCGGGCTTTCCCCCGCCGAAACTGAGGCCCGAAGGCGTGTATGGGCTTCTGTCTATTTCCTTGACAGAGCGCTCGCACTCAATACTGGCCGTCCTGCGGTCATTGACGATCGCGTCTGCGACACGCAGGTACCTAGCGGAGTCATGGACGAAGACATCTTCCCGGCGCCCAAGCATCCACCCAAGATGCCAGAAGGCGTCGAACCTCCCACTGCTTACAGCTATACCGTCTTCCGTCAGCGTATCGCCGAACTCGAAGGTCGCATCCTCGCAACTTTCCAGAATCTGCAGCATCCTGTGCACGTCAGCGACGTTCTCGCCCTCGACAAGAGCATGCGCGAACTGCAGGACGGCTTGCCTTTCTACTTCCAGGCGCGCCTCACAAAAGATGGCGTCGAGTGTGACAAGTCCCTCGATTCGACCTACGGCTTCCTCAACGTTCATCGCTTCCTTTTGCATACCGAAATCAACTCGGTTCGTATCGCTCTGCATCGACCATACCTGCTTCGCTCGGGTGGCCCGAACGGCGCCAAGTTCTTGCCGTGTCGCGAAGCCAGTCTCAACGCCGCTTTGCACGACTTGGAGATGCGAAGTGACTTTGTGCAGAGCCTCAAGAAGCTCAAGGTGGACGACGAGCCATTGCTCCTCTATCGCGTCCAGATTGGCACCTACAAGTACTTCCACTCCTTGCTCGTAGTTGGCGTGGTCCTGCTCATGGACCCGAACAATCGTGATGCACCCAAGCTCAAAGCGCATCTGGAGCATTACGTCAACAACTACCAACGTCGGCCCGCAATTCAGCGCGATGAGATGCGAGATCGCGAAGCCAACGTCATCGGCATATTCTTATCACGTATCGAACAGGTCGAAAAACTGGCTGCTGCCTCCAAAGACAGCTCGACGTCTGCGAACAACCATTCTCGCGCGCCAAAAAGAGGTCGTTCGACCGATGCGGCTAAGCGCAACGAGAGCGATGCGAAAGCTAGCAAGCGCAGCAAGGATGCTGCAGCGGAACGTGGAGACCAGAAGTCTGATGCTCACCTGCTGCTCGGCCTGGGTGGTAGCCGATCTGGCCAGGACAAAGAAACGGGCTCGGACAGCAAGAACGGCTCGAGTACAGACGCCAAGTCCCGCTCGCTGCTGCACCCGTCGAACAAGATCGAGAGTCTGACTCAGTCGCCACGCCAAGATTCAGCTTCAGCTAATTCGTCGGCGCCAGCAGCCAAGCGCAAACCCGGAACAGGCTCAGCCACCGCTTCTCGACAAGGATCCGGAGAGTGGTCCTTCGACCCGCGTGAATTGACCAATGCTGTTGGCCCTAGTCCCTCCGGGAGCAGCTCCAATAGCCCGTCCACCTCTTCGATGCCCGTGGCATTCTCCAACACCAACGTGGGAGGCGACTCTCTGACCACAGCTTCGTCGACGTCATCCTTGGCTCCTGCCCCGAATGGCGGCGGCGAGGATGCGCAGCAATTCTTTGATGCATGGTACCAGGCCGAATGGGCAGCCGCCACGATGCCTTCATACGACGCAGCTTACAATGGAGCCAACGGCGTTGGAGGTGGTGCAGCTGGTGCCAGCCTTGGTCTCGACTCGCTGGGCAGTCTTGGCGGAGTCTTTAACTCTGTCGGCAACGGCTCAACTTCGCTTGGTCAGGGACTGGGCGGAGGCTTCAACGGACTAGGTGGAGCTTCGATTGGCGGTTACGCACCAGGAGCACCTAGTGGAAGCGGAGCAGCTTCACGCGCAGTACCGGGTGCCGGCGGACAAGGTTTCACTCCGAGCGCAGTGATCAGCGGATGGACCTCGCAAACCGGACCCATCTCTTCGAGTTCTGCGACAGAGCCTTCCACCGCGTCCACCTCGCTGGCACAGCTTCTCTCGAGCGCTCCCAGCGTCAACACATCCAATTCGCTCTGGCAGCAGCAAGACGCAGCGCGAGGTCAAGCTAACCGGGTCCAGTCAAACGATGCCATGGGAGCTCCTGATGGCAGCAGTGCATCGTCCTTTGGCGCTGGCTTCTTGAACTCGGGAACGAACGTTTCATCACAGGCCGAAGGTCCACAAACTCTACTCAACTTTGACGGTCAGGGTTCAGAATCGTCCGTTCCCTCAGGCCCAGGCCAGCAGAATTTCGATCCTTCATTCTGGCAGACATTAATCGACAAGATCATCACCTGAGAGCCATCCTATCCTTATCGGCATCACTAATCTATACCATTTGGACTCAGGAATTTATGCAACGAGACACGGTCAAGGGGCAGAGCTGTAGGCGAGCCCGGCCTGACAAAGTCATGAGATAAGAGCATGCGTGGGCTCAATAGTGTACATTACAATCTGCGTGAGGAGATGCGGAAAGGAAACGATCTGTCTTTAAAACAAGAGATTCTATGGAGCAGAGCGGTGGATGTGTCCTTGTCGGAGTAGAGATGCGACTAAGTGCTTCAAGTAGTGTCCCGAGGCTGCAGGACAAACGATTTTGGTGTGCAAGGCGAGTGCACGAAGTGGCGTATTCAAAGATGTTGATATATTGTGCCGAAGGTAGGATGGATGTTGGTACGACATCGCTCAGATGAGAGCCTGCTTGGCAGTGGTCCACGTGGCGGCGGCAGCCATCATGATACCACTTGCGAGAGCCATGGGGCGGGCACCGGAAGTGCACTTGAAAAGGGCTCCAGAAAGACCGCCTGCTGCAACAGCACCATAGATGTCGTGCTTGCCACGAACACCATCGATGGAGGCGTCAACGAGGTTGTAGATGAGGGCGACGACACCGGCGGAATTGCCGAAGAAGGAACCTCGTCGGGTGACCTGATTCAGAACAGCGTTCAGTCGAAGACGGAAAGTGGTGTTTTCTACGCCGAGAGGGCGGAAGAAGCCTTCCCTTGCGCCGAGGAGACCACCGATGGCGAGACCGGAGAGGTAGGTTGTACCTGTACCGTAGCAAAGATCGTCTGACCAGCCTCGGGATGGAACAGCAGTTCGTGCACCCTCCATGCTGGATGGTGCACCATCCGTAAGGTCGAGGTACTCGAGATCGTCTTTGCCTAGGCCTGCCAATGGCGACAGGTCTCCGAGGTTCAGCGAGGCATCGCCGAGAAGGGAAGCTGCGTTGGGAACGTACTCAGAAGCGGAGTCGGATGTAGATGGTGTCGATGACGAGGGCTGAACAAAAGTGTGGCTACGAAGGTAGTTGGTAGGACTGTCCGAGGATGCGTTAGGAGCCACTGTGGAATCGACAGGCGCAGGAGCCATAGCCTGGAAAGCAGGCTGTGTGGATGAGGAGGACGAAGCCTCTGCCGACTTGTTGGATGAGAACGGCCAGACCATGATGAGCTAGAATGCGTTTGCGGACGATGTGCGTGCGTGCAGAGGTGTGTCGAGGTGGAGTTGATGGTGAGGAGGGTTGCAGACGTAAAGTCGCAAGGTCAGGGTTTCAAGTCGGTTCTGTCAACCTGTGTGAAGATGACGCTGTCGCAGCCCAATCCACAATTCTTTGCTGAGTTACGAAGGCTGAGGAAATTGTCAAAGACCTGATCCGAATCGAAAATCGACCCTTTCCGCCGCGTTCCGAACTCTCTCCGCTAAAAAAAATCCTAAGTGTGTGCTTGTGTGTGGCTCACGTTTCTTCTAATTTCTCAACTTTTCTTTTCTTTTCTTTTCTTTTCTTTTCTTTTCTTTTCTTTTCTTTTCTTTTCTTTTTTTTCCCCTTTTCTTTTGTCGAGCTCTTGCTTGCAACATGCTTAGTCAGCAATTTGGGGCACGTGACTGGCCAGATTTGGTTGAGAGATAAAGAGAGGCGAACACACTCTGCATCTTCGACTTCTTCCAAGTGCTCTCCTCGCTACTCTCAATCGCATCTGCACACCTCCTCGCTTCCTCGACTGCAGAACCAAGCCATCTCATAGACGCTAACGGGGTTGCATCACCAACCGCCCGCCCAGACCCTCTCGTCCTAACTTCACGCACATTCACACGGTACGATGATCTTTGCCGGCTCCTCTTCGCTGCTTAGGTGCTCAGCAATCGCTGCAGCCCGAGCTCCCTCCACGCAAGCTCCAGCTTCACTTGCCATTGCCTCCACCAGCATCGCAGCATCATCGTCCATTCTTCCTGCATTTACCTTCGGAGGCTCTATCCAGACCCGTAACTCCACCAAGCGTGGTGGTGGTTCGACCAAGAACAACCGCAACTCGCCCGGTAAACGTCTCGGTTACAAGAAGCAGACTGGTACGTTTCTCTTCTGGTCCCTTGATGAGCTGCGATCATCGCCGTAATACGTTCACGCAAGAGCCACTGACATTGTACAATCTTACTTACCATCTATCTTATGTCTATAGGTCAACTCGTGTACCCCGGTCAGATTATCTTCAGACAACGCGGTACCTCGTGGCACCCGGGTCCGAACGCAGCTATCGGCAAGGATCACACCATCTTTGCGACCGCCCCCGGCTATGTTCATTTCTACTATGCCCACGCACCCTCTGCATCCGCATCACCCGTGAGCGTAGCCACCACATCACCGTCTGGTGTCAAGCTTCCCATCAAGAAGCCTTCGCCCGTCTCATTCCACGCCAAAGAGCTCACTACAACTCCTCACCCTTCCTCAAAGAAGCAGAGTCGTAGATACATTGCAGTTTCGCCCAACCCAGAGACCACATTCCCTCTTCTTGCCGGCACCCCACGGGAGAGGAGATTCGACAAGATCGATCTCAACTCCCTTCAGAGCCAGATTGACCAGCTCAAGATTCACCAGCAAGGTCTCGAGTCTTCGGAAGCAACGTCTGCTTGAAGCGACATTGTATTCATCTTGCGACTTTCTCAACTCATCTGTACTTTTATCTGTAACTCAATCTTCACGCTGCCAAATTCTTCTCAGACAGGCGAAACTCTTGTTCCTGCCCTCCTTTTCTCGAGCGGACTCCAGCCTCTCATGAGCTTCAGGACCAAATTTGTGTCTACGTGATTGCCTTGTTTCTCACTGGAGCTGGTACATTGTTCTACAAATCCCGCGCATCTCTAAACTCTAGATCGAGCTGAGTCGAGCTAGTAGCCACTGCTCCAGATCTTGCCAGCCTCCACCAACTCGTACCAGAATCTTCTTGGCCTTGGTGCCGGCTCGAGCGCCTGCGCTCCCTGCCGGTCGATGCAGCTCTAGCAAGCGGCAAGCCATCGTACGCCCGCCGATCTCATAGCGAGCTCGATTGTCTTTGCCCGGACCCTCCTCCAGTCGCACACCACGCGGAAGCGGCGGATCGATGCGTTCCAGAGCAACTCCAAGTCCATTGCAGATGGCCGCTACCTCGACATCAAGAGCATCGTTCGGGTTGGCCCTGTACTGCTCGATCGCACCTGTACCACCATAGCTGCTTCCAGCCACCGATCCTGATCCGATCCGAGACCCCATTCCTGAAACGCCTCTTGTGGCTCTACCAGGTCCATACCATGTGCCCGTCGACATGCCTCCCACCGACCCATTGTCGCTGAACGTCGGCGTCGTTCGTCCATTGTGCAACGAGCGCATATTAGATATGCTCGATCTCTTGAGTGAACCCCCCGGCTCAGCCGCTGGCAGCGAAGCCAGAGCAGCTGCCGACAGCGGTGTTGCACGCCCTGAAGCCAGTGCTGCGTTGCGTCGGGTCGGCGGTGGTTTGCTGGCTCTTTTGCTGGGTGTCTGCCCCATGCCTGCCATACCCGTCGAAGGCGCACGCGCGTACATGCTCAGTCTCTGGGCTCTCGCCACGATGGCGGGCTCGGGCGTCTGCATGCTCATCCTCGAGGCACCTGTATAGCGCACCGGCGTTGAGGTAGAAGCCTGCGACATGGCCGAACCCGGTCGACTTGGCGTCGCGCTGTCTGAACTGCGGACTGCGAGGCGCGGGATCATCGAGTCTCGTTTTCTCGATTTTGCTTCCCCGACATTGCCTGATGCCGAAGGTGGACGGTAGTACTGACCCGCAGAGGAAGCTGGGCGAGTTGGCGAAGAGTCTCCAGCATACTTCAAATATTCGATCGAGTTGTCACCATCCTGCTCCGGTTTCGATGCTCCTGACTGCGAAGGCCATATGACCTGCGACTGTGATCGCGTCATCGACTGACTTTGATCCGCATACGAGCGACTCAGAGCCGGCTTTTCAAGATCATGCCAAGATGACTTGAAACTCGAGGGTGGTGGTCGGCTAGGTGTGCCGGACACATCGCGACCGCCAACAGCGTTGCGAGCGCCAACGATCGAGATCGGTCTTGTCGCTGGTGATCGTCCAAGAACTCCCTTTTCGACAGCACCAGTAGCGGCATTGGCCATCGATGTCGCTCGATTTCGGATTGGCGTGTCGATTGCTGACGGTGATACTGAGCCAGCCAACGGCCTGCTGCCTGCGTGCTGTGTCGTTGTGGGCACTTGTAACTGTCTCGAGATGCCTGAGCGTGGTGGAGTCGAGACAGCTTTGTTTTGCAAAGCGAGTGAGTCAGCCGCAGCCGAGATTCTTCGAAGCCGTTGGAGAGTGCCTGCTGCCGGTGGAGTATTGGGCAGGTTCGATCCCATAGAAGAGCTGCTGGACAACCGGCTGGGACCACTGGCACCGCGCGAAGAGGACGATGACGACGAAGGTGTATTCCTGTGAGAGAGCGCCGAAGCCCGTGCAGGTGTGCCGAGGCCGAGTCCGGACTGCATAGATGCACTGGTTCGCAGCTTGGAAGGTAACGGTGGGAGGCTTGCAACTGAGGTAGCCGGGCTAGCTCCATCATTGTTCAACGAAGATCCGCTGCTGTCAGATCGAACGCGGCGGAAAAGGGCTTCCATTCGTTTCAGGTCTCTTTCCGTCTTGGCGAGCTCGTCGCGCAAGCTCCGCCACCGCGAGCGCAGGTCCGAAAGACGGCGGAGAACGGTGCCATTGGCGGTTTTTCTTTCCTTGCAGCCTTTCTCCAGACTGTGAAAGACTTGTTGACACGCGGGCAAATAGTAGGACTTTTTGACGCCAAACGTCTTGGTCAGGGCGACGAGCTCTTCGTGCTTGGCTTCAATGTCGTATTCACCGTCAAGATCGTCGTCGGCGGCAGCCGCCCTATGCAACTTGCCAGCCAAGTGATCGCGTTGCACTTGGTGCACAAAGGCGGAGCACAGCAGAACAGCCTTGTCCAAACTGTCCATCATTCCTTCTGCCTGTGTGCTGATAGAGCGGAAAACGTCTAGGTATTTGTCGTCGGCGAGCTCCTTCTTCAGTGCGTCGACTTCCTCCTGCATAGAAGTCCATTCCGAGCATAGGTCTTGGTACTTTTCTCGCAAAGCTCGTGGTGTAAGGGCAGGCGCGAAGCCAGGCAAGACCATATCGTCGAGTGTTCCCAAGCTGTCTATGCTTCCGATGCTGTTGCGGCGAGCTCTTGACTGCCAATCGCTCATCTCCTTGTCGATGATGGAGGAGTCACCTGCTTCGGCATCAATATCCCCAGCTGAAGGATCTTGCAGCTCGGTAATGCGAACCTCAAGTTGCTGCATGACACGCGACAGAGACTCGAGCTTCTCATCAAGCTGCATCAGAGACAAGTCTATGCCACCGAGGGATGGGACATTTGGCGGGGCATGGTTCTCGTCCGCACCAGCGCGTCGGGCTGCCTCGGGTCCAAGGTCTGGCAGCTGATTCGATGCGTCCTTCTGTCCATCAAGGATCGACTTGCTACCGTGTCGTTGCTCTTGAATTGAGAAGATGTGGCCCTGTATCAGCTGAATGGCCTCGTGAGCGTCGCTGATCTCCTCGCCAATCTCGAACAGATCAGCCTGATGGAAGCCGAGCTCAGGCGAAGATGCCGGATGCGTTGGTTGCGGCGCAAAAGGAAGCGATGGAGGTTGTAGTGTTCGGACGTCAAAGCCATCTCTGCTGATGTCACCAGTCTCGGCTGAGGAGGCATGGCTGGCCAGATGCGATGATTTCCGCTCAGCATGGTCGGCAAGAGTGAGTCCAGCTATGGTGTCGGCCAGGTCAGAAGCGCTCAGAGGCACTCCGGCACTTGCGCTTGTGTTGATGCGGCTCTTCTGCGGCGAGTTGACGATGTACGATCGTCGTGCTGGTACAGCAGCCGGGCTCATCATGAACGATGATGATCGCGAAGGAATGCTAAGAGCAGAGTAAGGTGGAAACGCAAATCACGTTGGTCAGCGATTGATTAGCAAACGCCGAATAACAAGATAGAGTGATGTCCATGATGAGCTTGCACTTACGAGACGCTGCTGGAAGAGCTAAGAATGGAAGAGGAGCGGACGTGAACAGCATGTTGTCGACCTTGAGGCGAGGGAGAGGAAGGATTGACGAACGAGCCAGCATTCGGGCCATCGCAGCTCGAGGCATCGAGGGATGAATGCAGAGCCTGAGCCGGGTCATGACTTTGCATCGTGCTCAGCATGTTCTTCCGAGTAGAGCTGAAAGGGTACGATCGCCTGGTTCGATGATGGACTTAGAGATGTGTCGAAAGAGGTGTCATCTCGGCGTGTTGATAAAGACCTCGAAGCCGCCTATCAGCTCGAAAGGAAGCAGGCACTGACAGCGGAAGCCGGCGTGGTCGAGCCAGAGATGTCACAAGACAGCGCTGAGCACTTCTAGTGGAGCAGTGAAGGAGAAGGGAGGTGGTAGAGTTCTAGTCCGGCGAACACGCGAAGGAGGACCGTTGTGTCGCGATGAAGATGAATAATGTAAGGTCTGCGTCGGTGTCAATGTTGGTGTTGGTGTCAGTGTAGGTGAGCAACCAAACGCAGGCAAGCGAGACAGTGAAAGTATGTGAGCTCTATTTCGATCTCACACGCTTCGCCAACTTCACTCATCCGGATATGCATCATGTAGACCCAAACCAACTGTCATGATAGGCATTGGCATACTGGCTATCAGACATCCAACATAGTTTCTCCATCATGTTTCAGCTTCATCACCCTTGTATCACACACATATACACAGAGTGCTGAAAGACATACATATACATTTGAATCATCTTGGGTTAGGGTTCTAAGGGCATCCGGCCGTGGGGCAGACGCGTCTTGCCCTCCTGGAAGATGGTCCACTTCAAAATTCAAGATGGTCCAATACAAAATTCAAGATGGTCCATTTCAATTTTGAAGACAGTCTATTTCAAAATTCAAGACGGTCCATTACAAAATTCAAGACAGTCCAATACAAAGTTAGAACGCAATCAAGAGGAGTGCAATTGACAGGAGTGCAATCGAGAGGAGCACAATCGAGAGCAGAGCAAGAGAGAGGAGCGCAATCGAGAGCAGAGCAATCGACAGGAGCTCCATCAAGAGCAGAGCAAGAGACAGGAGCGCAATCGACAGGAGCACAATCGAAAGGAGCGCAATCGAGCACAGAGCAATCGAGAGGAGCGCAATCGCGAGCAGAGCAATCGAGAGGAGCGCAATCGACAGCAGCGCAATCGACAGGACCGCTCATTCTGCTGGAGCAGCACAATCCGGAGCAGCACAATCGACAGGAGTGCAATCGACAGGAGTGCAATCAAGAAGAGTGCAATTCAGAGGAGTGAAATCGAGAGGAGCTCAATCGAGAGCCGAGCAAGAGAGAGGAGCTCACTCGACAGGAGCGCAATCAACAGGAGCACAATCGACAGTAGCGCTCACTCTGCTGGAGCAGCACAATCGACATGAGCGCAATTGACAGGAGCGCAATCGAGAGCAGAACAAGAGAGAGGAGCGCAATTGACAGGAGCGCAATTGAGAGTGGAACAATCAACAGGAGCGCAATTAAGAGGAGCGCAATCGACAGCAGAGCAAGAGAAAGGAGTGCAAGAGAGAGCAGAGCGAGAGAGAGGAGCGCAATTGAGAGGAGTGCAATCGAGAGCAGAGCAATCTTGAGGAGCGCAATCGAGAGCAGCGCAATCGAGAGGAGCTCCATCAAGAGCAGAGCAAGAGACAGGAGCGCAATCGACAGGAGCGCAATCAAGAGAAGAGCAATCGACAGGATCACAAGGAGTGCAATCGACAGGAGCTCTATCGACAGGAGCTCAATCGACAGGAGCTCAATCGAGAGAAGAGCAGCAGAGAGGAGCGCTCAGCCGGGTTAATTATTGTGGTCTAACATTCGCCAAAATTCAACATGTCGAGCGAATAGCTTTAACACACAGAAAAACCACGGGTGTGGAGCGAATAGCTTTAACACACAGAAAAAACACGGGTGTGGAGCGAATAGCTGTGACAGACAGAAAAACACAGGTGTCACATGCGTAGGTCTAACATATCGAAAAATACATATCAAAAAGACATGTCGTAAGTGGAGTACTAACACGTGGAAAAATACGTGTCGAAAAGGTATTTTCGACTTGTTTTTTTCAAGTTTATTTTTTGACGTGTATTTTTGCGACCTTACAAGGGTGTTCCCAGCGAGACCCTTGGAAACATGATATCTGTACTAATGAGATATGTAGGGATACCCCAGGACTATGTGTATGCAAAGTCTCATGGTACCCTAGCCCTAGCCCTAGCCGGTGTGTCTTGCTTGCAGGCAATGCACAATTGCGCTCTGCCAAAATCGAAATTCACGCAACTGCGTTGACCCCCAATGCACTCGAAATTTACACTGCTCAAGTGCTGCAATGCAAACAAATTTATTTTCGCTGGAGCAGCGCAAATTGAGCAACGCACAGCTGGAGCAACGCACTCACAGCTGGAGCAATGCACTCACAGCTGGAGCAATGCACACTCTGCTGGAGCAGCGCAATTTGAGCAACGCACAGCTCAAGAGCAATGCAGAGCTCCAGGACAACTCTTGCACTTACACCCCACAACTACTCAGCCTTACTTACAAGGGTGTTCCCAGCGAGACCCTTGGAAACATGAAATCTGTACTAATGAGATATGTAGGGATACCCTAGGACTATGTGTATGCAAAGTCTCATGGTACCCTGTTCTGTGGTGGCTGAGATATGGGCCATCAAAGTTTGGTCACTAGGTTTGAACTTTGGTGAACCTAGGTAAACTTCAATGAAGCTGGGTAAACTTCAATGAACTGAGGTAAACTTCAATGAACCTAGGAAAACTTCAATGAACCTAGGTTAACATGAATGAACCTAGGTAAATGTTGATGAAGCCAGGCAAATGTTGGTGAACCTAGGTAAACTTTGATGTAGCTAGGCAAACTTAGGGTTACAAGGGGCTGCCTGGTAGGGATGACTTTCAACATGTGTCGACCCATTAATGAAAGTTGTTCATTTGGGCGCTAGGAACAATAATGTTGCTGATCCCTGCTTGAGTTTTTCAGTGGGTTGTGGAGATATTGCATGTTGAAGTTGGGAGCAGGACAAGTCAGGACCTTGAAATATTGATATTTCTGGCATGCACCCATAATGAAAGTTGTTGCTCTATGCACCCATAAGCGTGTCCTAAACTCTCATGACAATCGACCAACCCATTGTTGAGCTGTGGTGGACTTTGTGTTTTTGAAATTTTGGCCAAAGCTGCAAGGGTCCCCCCTTGGAGCTTCGAGATCTGGACCTCGATTTTGAGCCAACATTTTTGCACAAGTCTGGAGATATGTGAGATCTATTTCGATCTAACATTTCGAACATGTAATTATGTTATGTAATCACAATTGCGATCTAACATCATGATCATGTGACCCAACTGCGAGATTATGTGCGCTCCATTTCGAACTTGTAATTATATTATGTAATAACAATTCGATCTAACATTATAAACACGTGATGCGACAGGTTACAAGGGTGTTCCCGGCGAGACCCTAGCCCTAGCCCTAGCCCTAGCCGGTGTGTCTTGCTTGCGGGCAACACACAATTGCGCTCCGCCAAATTCGAAATTCATGCGACTGCGTTGACCCCCAACGCACTCGAAATTTACACTGCTCAAGTGCTGCAATGCAAACAAATTTATTTTTGCTGGAGCAGCGCAAATTGAGCAACGCACAGCTGGAGCAACGCACACTCTGCTGGAGCAACGCAATCTGAGCAGCGCACAGCTCGAGAGCAACGCACTGTTCGAGAGCAACGCACAGCTCAAGAGCAACACACAGCTGGAGCAACGCAATCTGAGAAGCGCAATCTCATCAGCGAACTGCTGGACAGCGCACACTCTGTCGGAGCAGCACAATTGAGAGCAGCACAATTGAGAGCAGCGCAATCGAGAGGAGCGCTCACTCTGCTGGAGCAGCACAATCGACATGAGCGCAATCAAGACGAACGCAATCGACAGGAGCGCAATCGACAGGAGCACAAGCAAAAGGAGCGCAATCGACAGGAGCACAATCAAGAGGAGTGCAATCAACAGGAGCGAGCACTCTGCTGCAGCAGCGCAATCGACAAGAGCTCGATCGACAGGAGTTCAATCAAGAGCAGCACAATCGACAGAAGCTCAATCAAGAGAAGAGCAATCGGCAGGAGCTCTATCGACAGGAGCACAATCGAAAGGAGGGCAATCTACAGGAACGCAATCGAGAGCAGAGCAGGAGAGAGGAGGTCTATCAACAGGATCTCAATCGACAGGAGCACAATCAGGAGGAGTGCCATTAAGAGGAGTGAAATCGAGAGGAGCTGAATCGAGAGCCGAGCAAGAGAGAGGAGCTCACTCGACAGGAGCGCAATCGACAGCAGAGCAAGAGAGAGGAACGCAAGAGAGAGGAGCACAATCGACAGGAGCTTTATCGACAGGAGCTTTATCAACAGGAGCTCATTGGAGAGGAGCGCAATTGACAGGAGCGCAATCGAGTGAAGAGCAAGAGACAGGAGCGCAATCGAGAGCAGAGCAGGAGAGAGCAGCGCATTCGACAGGAGCACAATCGACAGGAGCTCATTGCAGAGGAGCGCAATCCACAGGAGCGCAATCGAGAGCAGAGCAAGAGACAAAAGCGCAATTGAGAGCAGAGCAGGAGAGAGGAGCGCAATCGACAGTAGTGCAAGAGAGAGCAGAGCGAGAGAGAGGAGCGCAATTGAGAGGAGCGCAATCGACAGGAGTGCATTCGACAGGAGCTCAATCAAGAGCAGCGCAATCGAGAGGAGCTCAATCGAGAGCAGAGCAATCAAGAGGAGCGCAATCAAGAGGAGCGCTCACTCTGCTGCAGCAGCACAATCTAGAGGAGCTCGATCGAGAGCAGTGCACACTTTGCTGGAGCAGCACAATCAAGAGGAGCACACTGCTGGACAGCGCTCACTCTGCTGGAGGAGCACAAGTCGAAGGAGCACAAGACTAACCGTCATTTCAAACCCGATCTAACATTTGGAGCGCGTTGCCCGACATTTATTTTTGACATCAGATTCAATCTAACATTCTTGAGATGTGTCTAACATTTTGTGACCTCTATTTCGACCTCATATTTTCGCACCTTTTGTTAAATATGTGTTCTTTGTTTCAATCTAGTATTTTGCGCACATTACTGATACTTTGAAAACATTGTTTCGATCTAACCTTTTTGGCATGTGACCTGTGTTATGTAACCCCTAGCCCTAGCCGGTGTGTCTTGCTTGCGGGCAACGCACAATTGCGCTCCGCCAAATTCGAAATTCACATGACTGCGTTGACCCCCAATGCACTCGAAATTTACACTGCTCAAGTGCTGCAATGCAAACAAATTTATTTTCGCTGGAGCAGCGCAAAATGAGCAACGCACAGCTGGAGCAACGCACTCACAGCTGGAGCAACGCACTCACAGCTGGAGCAATGCACTCACAGCTGGAGCAATACACACTCTGCTGGAGCAACACAATCTGAGCAGTGCACAGCTCGAGAGCAATGCACTGTTTGAGAGCAACACACAGCTCAAGAGCAATGCACTGCTTGAGAGCAATGCACTGTTCGAGAGCAATGCACTCACAGCTGGAGCAATGCACACTCTGCTGGAGCAGCGCAATTTGAGCAATGCACAGCTCAAGAGCAATGCAGAGCTCCAGCACAACTCTTGCACTTACACCCCACAACTACTCAGCCTTACAACACCTTTGTCGACATCATCAGCCTCCTTTGCACTCTTAGCCCTTTGTTCTTGCTGCCACTACTTCTCATCATCACCACACAACATAATCACCACTTGTCTTCATCAGCTGTTGTTCTCTCTCATGCTCACACCTCACTACCACTCTGCCTTACAACACCTTTGTCAACATCATTTCTCTCTCACACTCACACCTCACTACTGCTCAGCCTTACAGCACCTTTGTTGACATCATTTCTCTCTCATGCTCACACCTCACTACCAATCAGCCTTGCAACACCTTTGTCAACATCATCAGCCTTTGTCCTTTATGCTCTCACACCTTTGTTGACATCATTAGCCTTTGTTCTTACACTCTCACACCTTTGTTGACATCATCAGCCTTTGTTCTTACACTCTCACACCTTTGTCCTTTATGCTCTCACCCCTTTGTTCTTGCCACTGCTGCTTTTCTCACCATCACCACACATCACCATTGCCACTTGTTTCCTCCAGGCCTTTGCTCATCATCAATCCTTAGTCGATCTTCAACCCTTTGTTCTCATCATTGCTTTGTTGCACATCACCTTTCACATCACTGCCTGTACTCTATTCCCACACTCAGCAATCCAATGTTGTTGTTCCCCATCATCATTGTGTGTGTGTCTGCACATGCATCCTTTGACTTTGTCATTGCCAACACCTGAGCTCCTCAGCATTAGCATATATACCAGCCCTCTTTCACAGCTATGGCAAGTCTCCTCAACACTCACATCTCTCAGCACCATACCACACCAGCAACATCTAGCTCTTCTTGCTGCTAACACCAACCACAATCTACAATGTCTCAATCATCTTCCATCTCCATTGGTGCCAGCATCAACACTGCTGCTGCAGTCAGGTACGTGCTATTATCCTCTTCCTTTGCCTTTTCCTATTGATCTCCAACTGACCAGTCTCTGTCTCTTACCGAGCTTTGCTGTCACTGTCACAGTAGCAGCATCAACCCCTTCACTGAAAGCCAAGTTCCTCTTGCCATCATCAAGAACCTTGTGATGCACAGTGCCAATGCTCTTTCAAACCCTGATGATGCTTTCCCATCTCCAGTAGCTGATGACCTCGCTCCTTCTGATGCCATCAACAGTGATGATGACTTGTATGTACACTGCTTCTCTCTCCAGTGTATCTTCTTGATCAGCATCAACTGACGTCACTTGTGCTATCTATGCTCTCCTTGTCATCAACAGCACTTTGCTGCTCCCTGCTGCCAACCAGACTGCTCTTGCTGCTCCAGTTGATCTGAAGGTTGCCAACCAGCTTTGCAGCTTCTGCCTCCGCCTCCTCCAGCACCCTTCTCTTCTCCTCTGCACTCGCCCTGAGTGCACTCACCACCTGCTGCTCATCCCAACCTATGCCAATGTGTCTCAGCACCTCAAGTCCCACCATCATCTGCTCACCAAGACTGGCATCAAGCTGTTGGAGGAGACACTCCTTACTCTCAACCTTGTCAGCCCCACTACTGTCAGCATCAACACCAATCTACTCCCCATCAACCTCATCAAGGAGCTTGATACATTTGATGGCTACTGTTGCAGTATCTGCAAGTATGCTGTCAAGTCGAGCTCCTCTGCATACAAGCACCAGTGCAGCAGCCATGATGGAAAGGCTTCTGTCATCCACCCTGTTCTCATTCAGCCCATCTTCACCAGTGGTCCCTTCACCTGCTATGTGTGGGTCTTCAACAGCAAGCTCGAGCCTACACCCCCTCCTGTTGCCTTCAACATCAACACCAACATCAACACAGAGGAGGACACAGCTTTCAAGGAGCAGCTGGAAGCATTCTTTGCCAAGGATGCAGAGCTAATGGCAAAGGCAGATCTGGACATGGAGGGCATTCAACCACGAACTGTGACTGGCAATCTCAGCCCATGGCTCAAGCAGCTAGGCTGGCAGGAGTACTGGGCTGGCAAGCCAGTGGCAGCCATTGGTTCCCTTGGCTGCAACCCTCACAAGTGGCCAGGTGCCCACCAGGACTTCCTTCACTGGCTGCTTGGCATGACACAACAGTGTACGCAGCAGTGGATGGAGGCACTTCTTCAATCTGGCCACCAGGTGCAGCAAACCTTCCATGCCTTTGACGACACCCCTAGCCATCCATACTCCCTTGATCAACCCACAGTCATCAAGTGTGCTGACTGCTGGGCAATGCTCATCACCATGCTGGCTCATGTCATGCTAGATGGCAAGGTTCTTGGCTACTATGGTGATGATGATCAGGATGCACACCTTGGCATCAGTGAACAGCTTGCAGGGCTCTTTGAGGACCTTCAGGACCTCTTCCATGATCCCAATCTGGATGTTGATGTCTCCATGCATCCTGATGTGGTTTTGCAAGCATTTAGTGGCATCCAGTCGATCAGTGTCTACCTCATCACCCAAGATCCTCCTGCCTATGGTGAGCTGGAACGTCTTCCTCTGCTACGCACCTTCCTCCACCTCTGCCTCTCTCCTGATGGCACATCCAAGCCGGTCAATACAGCAACCTCGATCCTGGTCAACTTGGAGTTTGCATTCCATGCAGTGATGCATCACCACCTTCTCCACCCAGACCATGGCACTCTCATTGGCAAGCCAGTCCCAGAGATCAACAAGGGGGTTCAAGCAGTTATGAAGCATTACCTGTTCAACAACAGCTACTCGGCAAGTGCTCATCTGCAATCCCTTCTCTGCTATGGGACCAAGCTGGCTAAGGATGATGGCAGCAGCCTCTACTTCCGGTGGTCTGAGGATAGGAAGCTGGTGACTTATGGCACCAACACAATCAAGATCAGCTGCCTTCACACCCTTGTCCAAGGCACCTTGGACTGTGCCACCTCTCTGTTGGAGCAGCTGCTGCTGAAGGATGGTGCCTTGTCCAAGCATGTGGATCTGTCTACATACAAGGACCACTTCTGCAACAGGGAGCCAGGCTACAGCTTTGTTACTGCTACAAAGCAAGATACTGGCACCTTTTGCCTCCGTCAGGCTCTCAAAGGCTTTCCTCAGCATCAACCGCTCCTTGATACTTGCTCAGCAGAGCCAGAGTTTGACACGGCTGCTGCCCATGCCTACTTTGCCCTTCACAATGAGTTCAACAAGCTCCTTGCTGTGCTCATTGAGCTCACCAGTGGTCTGCTGGCAAGAGGCACAGAGCTGGTCAAGCTGCAGCACACCAACACATTGGTCAGCCAGCGCAACCTCTTCCTTGCTGATGGTCACTTTGTCACTGTGCTTGCCAGCAACAAGGGCAAAGGTCCATCCAAGCTCATCCCTCGCTTCCTCCCTCATGCTGTTGGCCAGCTGGTGCTCTTTTATGTCATGGAGGTAGTGCCTTTCCTGCACCTCCTCTTCAACTTGGTAGAAGTTGCATGGGAGCTGAGTGCTCTCCTCCTTGTCAATCACAGGGGTCAGCCATGGCAGACCAATGACATCAGCAAGACATTACAGAGTCTTTGTCAGGAGTTTGTTGGCCCATCAGCAAGTTCTCTCCACATATGCAACTGGTGGCAGCTGTCAGTCAGCATTGACAAGGTGCTCATCCGGCCTGGCCTTCCCTCAGAGGAGTATGCTGACCATTCCCATGACTTGCAAGCTGGTCACTCCACATCTACTGCTCAGCAGCACTATGGTCTGGACAGCAGCATGCTACTTGAACTGACACAGGAGAGCTTGGATTGTATGCTCTCTGTCTCCAAGAGGTGGCATGCATTCTGGTGTCTGGCTTCATGCTACCAGGATGCTGTGCAGCCATTGGATGCAGCAGCACCTCCTCAGGCAGGCTCTGCATGTGTCAATGCTGCCTTGCCTGTGGATCTCAAGTGCAAGTTGGACAAGTTGGAGGAAGATGTCTGGCACATCAGGAGAAAGGTGGAGGAGAAGCCATCTGCTTCCCTTGCAAACATCATCCCTCCTGTTGTTGAGAACCACCGTTCAGCTGTAATACCTCCTGTGGTCAGAAAAGCCCTCTTCAAGGTCACCGGTAGCCACTGTACCAAGACAGTGGAGCAGGCATATGCACTCAATGCCATTCACAGGCATGAGTCACCACTGATCATTGTCATGGCAACAGGCACTGGCAAGTCTGCACTCTTCATGACACCTCTGTTTTGGCTTCCTCCTACCTCGGTGGTGGTGGTGGTTGTACCATTCATTGCGCTCATGGAGGACCTACTGGAGCAATGCAAGCTTGTTGGGATCATTGCAAGCAAGTGGTCTGGGTACAACTGTGCCAAGAAGGTGGAGGGAAGTCAGCTTGTGTTGGTGGCTGCAGAGAATTGCTACAATGAGCACTTTGGCAGCTGGGCACAGGAGATGGTGGAGCAAGAGTGCCTGGCAGCCATCTTCTTTGATGAGTGTCATGTCTGCATCACACAAGACTCCTTCTGGCCATCAATGGCAAAGATCAAGCAACTGATCACCACTGTTCCAGTGCCTCAGTACTTCCTCACTGCCACCCTGCCGCCAAGCCTCCTGTTGACCTTCAAGGCTGCACTCTGTCTCCCACAAGATGGCACTGGTATCATCCATGCTGCTACCAACTGCAACAACATTGCCTACTCTGTTCAATGGCTGCCATCCTCTGCAACCATGGACTTTTACTTCCAGCAGCTTCTCCGATCCCATCCCCATGGCTCCATCATGGTCATCTGCCGTTCAAGGATAGCTGCCGAGACTACAGCCAGGTTGCTGAGTTGCCAGTGTATCTGGTCAGAAATGGATCAGGCAGACAAAAAGGCTATCCTAGCCCTAGCCGGTGTGTCTTGCTTGCGGGCAACGCACAATTGCGCTCCGCCAAATTCGAAATTCACGCGACTGCGTTGACCCCCAACGCACTCGAAATTTACACTGCTCAAGTGCCGCAACGCAAACAAATTTATTTTTGCTGGAGCAGCGCAAATTGAGCAACGCACAGCTGGAGCAACGCACTCACAGCTGGAGCAACGCACACTCTGCTGGAGCAACACAATCTGAGCAGCGCACAGCTCGAGAGCAACGCACTGTTCGAGAGCAACACACAGCTCAAGAGCAACGCACTGCTCGAGAACAACACACTGTTCGAGAGCAACGCACAGCTCAAGAGCAACACACAGCTCAAGAGCAACGCACAGCTGGAGCAACGCAATCTGAGAAGCGCAATCTCATCAGCGAACTGCTGGACAGCGCACACTCTGTCGGAGCAGCACAATTGAGAGGAGCGCTCACTCTGCTGGAGCAGCACAATCGACATGAGCGCAATCAAGACGAACGCAATTGACAGGAGCGCAATCGACAAAAGTGCAATCAACAGCAGCTCAATCGACAGGAGCACAATCAAGAGGAGTACAAGCGACAGGAGCGAGCACTCTGCTGCAGCAGCGCAATCGAGAGGAGCGCAATCACGAGCAGAGCAGGAGAGAGGAGCACAATCGAAAGTAGCGCAAGAGAGAGCAGAGCGAGAGAGAGGAGCGTAATCGACAGGAGAGCAATCTAGAGACGAGCAGCAGAGAGGAGCGCAATCGACAAGAGTGCATTCGACAGGAGCACAATCGAAAGGAGCTCAATGGACAGGAGCTCAATGGACAGGAGCTCAATAGACAGGAGAGCAATCGACAGGAGCACAATCAAGAGGAGTGCAATCGACAGGAGCAAGCACTCTGCTGCAGCAGCGCAATCGAGAGGAGCGCAATCGACAGGAGCTCACTCGAGAGCATAGGAAGAGAGAGGAGCGCAATTGATAACAGCACAGAGCTCAATCAATAGCAGCACAATGGACAGGAGCGCAATCGAGAGCAGAGCAATCGACAGGAGCGCAATCGACAGGAGCTCATTGCAGAGGAGCGCAATTGACAGGAGCGCAAACGAGAGCAGAGCAAGAGACAAAAGCGCAATTGAGAGCAGAGCAGGAGAGAGGAGCGCAATCGACAGTAGTGCAAGAGAGAGCAGAGCGAGAGAGAGGAGCACAATTGAGAGGAGCGCAATCGAGAGGAGAGCAACCGAGAGGAGCGCAATCGGGAGCAGAGCAGCAGAGAGGAGCGCAATCAAGAGGAGCACTCACTCTGCTGGAGCAGCACAATCTAGAGGAGCTCGATCGAGAGCAGCGCACACTTTGCTGGAGCAGCACAATCAAGAGGAGCGCACTGCTGAACAGTGCTCACTCTGCTGGAGGAGCACAAGTCGAAGGAGCACAAGACTAACCATCATTTCAAACCCGATCTAACATTTGGAGCACGTTGACCGACATTTATTTTTGACATCAGATTCAATCTAACATTCTTGAGACGCGTCTAACATTTTGTGACCTCTATTTCGACCTCATATTTTCGTACCTTTTGTTAAATATGTGTTCTTTGTTTCGATCTAGTATTTTGCGCACATTACTGATACTTTGAAATTATTGTTTTGATCTAACCTTTTTGACATGTGACCTGTGTTATGTAACCCCTTTTTGATCTAACATCTACCACATGTGACTGATATTTTCCTCGTGCCTCACAGCTAGCAGCACACTGCTGGACAGCGTAATTAAGAGGAGCGCACTGCTTGACAGTGCACACTCTGTTGCAGAAGCCCAACTCAGAGCAGCGCAATTGAAAGCAGAGCAAGAGAGAGGAGCGCAATCGACAGGAGCGCAGGAGAGAGCAGAGCAGCTGAGAGGAGCTCTATCAACAAGAGCGCAATCGACAGGAGAGCAATCGACAGGAGCGCAGGATGGAGGAGGTCTATTGACAGGAGCACAATCGATAGGAGCGCAATCAACAGGATTGCAATGGAGAGGAGCGCTAGAGAGAGCAGAACAAGAGAGAGGAGCTCAATCGACAGGAGCTCTCACTTTGCTGCAGCAGCGCAAATGAGAGGAGTGCAACCAAGAGGACCACAATCGACAGGAGCTCACTTGAGAGCAGAGCAGGAGAGAGCAGCGCATTCGACAGGAGCACAATCGACAGGAGCACAATCAAGACGAGTGCAATCGAGAGGAGCGCAATCGAGAGGAGCGCAATCGAGAGGAGCGCAATTCGAAGCAGCTAACACTCTGCTGGAGCAGCGCAATCGAGTGCAGAGCAAAGAGAGCAGAGCTATCGACAGGAGCGCAGGAGAGAGGAGCTCTACCGACAGGAGCGCAAGAGAGAGGAGTGCAATCGAGAGAAGAGCAGCAGAGAGGAGTGCAATCGACAGGAGCTCTATCGAGAGCAGAGCAGGAGAGAGGAGCGCAATCGAGAGAGGAGCGCAATCGAGAGAAGGGTTAGGGTTAGGGTTAGGGTTAGGGTTAGGGTTAGGGTTAGGGTTAGGGTTAGGGTTAGGGTTAGGGTTAGGGTTAGGGTTAGGGTTAGGGTTAGGGTTAGGGTTAGGGTTAGGGTTAGG